>NW_026614027.1:0-75830 GCF_026230105.1 Diorhabda sublineata
TCTCAACATTTCTCATATATTTGAGTGAGTTTGCATCTAACTTTGTCAGCATTCATCGAATAACGTCCATTGAAGCCCATTGAGGTCAACTGTCCCTTTGTAATAATTGAAAATTATGAAAGTCTATCTTCCTAATTTGAAGTCGCATTTCAACATTTCTCATATATTTGAGTGAGTTTGCATCTAACTTTGTCAGATATCATCGAATAACATCCATTGAAGCCCATTGAGGTCAACTGTCACTTTGTAATAATTGAAAATTTTCAAAGTCTATCTTCCTAATTTGAAGTCGAATTTCAACATTTCTCATATATTTGAGTGAGTTTGCATCTAACTTTGTCAGATATCATCGAATAACATCGATTGAAGCCCTTTGAGGTCAACTGTCACTTTGTAATAATTGAAAATTTTCAAAGTCTATCTTCCTAATTTGAAATCTAATTACAACATTTCTCATATATTTGTGTGAGTTTGCATCTAACTTTGTCAGATATCATCGAATAACATCCATTGAAGCCCATTGAGGTCAACTGTCACTTTGTAATAATTGAAAATTTTCAAAGTCTATCTTCCTAATTTGAAGTCGCATTTCAACATTTCTCATATATTCGAGTGAGTTTGCATCTAACTCTGTCAGATATCATCGAATAACATCCATTGAAGCCCATTGAGGTCAACTGTCACTTTGTAATAATTGAAAATTTTCAAAGTCTATCTTCCTAATTTGAAGTCGAATTTCAACATTTCTCATATATTTGAGTGAGTTTGCATCTAACTTTGTCAGCAATCATCGAATAACATCCATTGAAGCCCATTGAGGTCAACTGTCATTTTGTAATAATTGAAAATTTTCAAAGTCTATCTTCCTAATTTGGAGACGAATTTCAACATTTCTCATATATTTGAGTGAGTTTGCATCTAACTTTGTCAGATATCATCGAATAACATCGATTGAAACCCATTGAGGTCAACTGTCACTTTGTAATAATTAAAAATTTTCAAAGTCTATCTTCCTAATTTGAAGTCGAATTTCAACATTTCTCATATATTTGAGTGAGTTTGCATCTAACTTTGTCAGATATCATCGAATAACATCCATTGAAGCCCATTGAGGTCAACTGTCACTTTGTAATAATTGAAAATTTTCAAAGTCTATCTTCCTAATTTGAAGTCGCATTTCAACACTTCTCATATATTCGAGTGAGTTTGCATCTAACTTTGTCAGATATCATCGAATAACATCCATTGAAGCCCATTGAGGTCAACTGTCACTTTGTAATAATTGAAAATTTTCAAAGTCTATCTTCCTAATTTGAAGTCGAATTTCAACATTTCTCATATATTTGTGTGAGTTTGCATCTAACTTTGTCAGCAATCATCGAATAACGTCCATTGAAGCCCATTGAGGTCAACTGTCCCTTTGTAATAATTGAAAATTATCAAAGTCTATCTTCCTAATTTGAAGTCGCATTTCAACATTTCTCATATATTTGAGTGAGTTTGCATCTAACTTTGTCAGATATCATCGAATAACATCGATTGAAGCCCTTTGAGGTCAACTGTCACTTTGTAATAATTGAAAATTTTCAAAGTCTATCTTCCTAATTTGAAGTCTAATTTCAACATTTCTCATATATTTGTGTGAGTTTGCATCTAACTTTGTCAGATATCATCGAATAACATCCATTGAAGCCCATTGAGGTCAACTGTCACTTTGTAATAATTGAAAATTTTCAAAGTCTATCTTCCTAATTTGAAGTCGCATTTCAACATTTCTCATATATTTGAGTGAGTTTGCATCTAACTTTGTCAGCAATCATCGAATAACATCCATTGAAGCCCATTGAGGTCAACTGTCATTTTGTAATAATTGAAAATTTTCAAAGTCTATCTTCCTAATTTGGAGTCGAATTTCAACATTTCTCATATATTTGAGTGAGTTTGCATCTAACTTTGTCAGATATCATCGAATAACATCGATTGAAGCCCATTGAGGTCAACTGTCACTTTGTAATAATTGAAAATTTTCAAAGTCTATCTTCCTAATTTGAAGTCGCATTTCAACATTTCTCATATATTCGAGTGAGTTTGCATCTAACTTTGTCAGATATCATCGAATAACATCCATTGAAGCCCATTGAGGTCAACTGTCACTTTGTAATAATTGAAAATTTTCAAAGTCTATCTTCCTAATTTGAAGTCGCATTTCAACATTTCTCATATATTTGTGTGAGTTTGCATCTAACTTTGTCAGCAATCATCGAATAACGTCCATTGAAGCCCATTGAGGTCAACTGTCCCTTTGTAATAATTGAAAATTATCAAAGTCTATCTTCCTAATTTGAAGTCGCATTTCAACATTTCTCATATATTTGAGTGAGTTTGCATCTAACTTTGTCAGATATCATCGAATAACATCCATTGAAGCCCATTGAGGTCAACTGTCACTTTTTAATAATTGAAAATTTTCAAAGTCTATCTTCCTAATTTGGAGTCGAATTTCAACATTTCTCATATATTTGAGTGAGTTTGCATCTAACTTTGTCAGATATCATCGAATAACATCGATTGAAGCCCTTTGAGGTCAACTGTCACTTTGTAATAATTGAAAATTTTCAAAGTCTATCTTCCTAATTTGAAGTCTATTTTCAACATTTCTCATATATTTGAGTGAGTTTGCATCTAACTTTGTCAGATATCATCGAATAACATCCATTGAAGCCCATTGAGGTCAACTGACACTTTGTAATAATTGAAAATTTTCAAAGTCTATCTTCCTAATTTGAAGTCGCATTTCAACACTTCTCATATATTCGAGTGAGTTTGCATCTAACTTTGTCAGATATCATCGAATAACATCCATTGAAGCCCATTGGGGTCAACTGTCACTTTGTAATAATTGAAAATTTTCAAAGTCTATCTTCCTAATTTGAAGTCGAATTTCAACATTTCTCATATATTTGTGTGAGTTTGCATCTAACTTTGTCAGCAATCATCGAATAACGTCCATTGAAGCCCATTGAGGTCAACTGTCCCTTTGTAATAATTGAAAATTTTCAAAGTCTATCTTCCTAATTTGAAGTCGCATTTCAACACTTCTCATATATTTGAGTGAGTTTGCATCTAACTTTGTCAGATATCATCGAATAACATCCATTGAAGCCCATTGAGGTCAACTGTGACTTTGTAATAATTGAAAATTTTCAAAGTCTATCTTCCTAATTTGAAGTCGAATTTCAACATTTCTCATATATTTGAGTGAGTTTGCATCTAACTTTGTCAGATATCATCGAATAACATCGATTGAAGCCCTTTGAGGTCAACTGTCACTTTGTAATAATTGAAAATTTTCAAAGTCTATCTTCCTAATTTGAAGTCTAATTTCAACATTTCTCATATATTTGTGTGAGTTTGCATCTAACTTTGTCAGATATCATCGAATAACATCCATTGAAGCCCATTGAGGTCAACTGTCACTTTGTAATAATTGAAAATTTTCAAAGTCTATCTTCCTAATTTGAAGTCGCATTTCAACATTTCTCATATATTTGTGTGAGTTTGCATCTAACTTTGTCAGCAATCATCGAATAACGTCCATTGAAGCCCATTGAGGTCAACTGTCCCTTTGTAATAATTGAAAATTATCAAAGTCTATCTTCCTAATTTGAAGTCGCATTTCAACATTTCTCATATATTTGAGTGAGTTTGCATCTAACTTTGTCAGATATCATCGAATAACATCCATTGAAGCCCATTGAGGTCAACTGTCACTTTGTAATAATTGAAAATTTTCAAAGTCTATCTTCCTAATTTGGAGTCGAATTTCAACATTTCTCATATATTTGAGTGAGTTTGCATCTAACTTTGTCAGATATCATCGAATAACATCGATTGAAGCCCTTTGAGGTCAACTGTCACTTTGTAATAATTGAAAATTTTCAAAGTCTATCTTCCTAATTTGAAGTCTATTTTCAACATTTCTCATATATTTGAGTGAGTTTGCATCTAACTTTGTCAGATATCATCGAATAACATCCATTGAAGCCCATTGAGGTCAACTGTCACTTTGTAATAATTGAAAATTTTCAAAGTCTATCTTCCTAATTTGAAGTCGAATTTCAACATTTCTCATATATTTGTGTGAGTTTGCATCTAACTTTGTCAGCAATCATCGAATAACGTCCATTGAAGCCCATTGAGGTCAACTGTCCCTTTGTAATAATTGAAAATTATCAAAGTCTATCTTCCTAATTTGAAGTCGCATTTCAACATTTCTCATATATTTGAGTGAGTTTGCATCTAACTTTGTCAGATATCATCGAATAACATCGATTGAAGCCCTTTGAGGTCAACTGTCACTTTGTAATAATTGAAAATTTTCAAAGTCTATCTTCCTAATTTGAAGTCTAATTTCAACATTTCTCATATATTTGTGTGAGTTTGCATCTAACTTTGTCAGATATCATCGAATAACATCCATTGAAGCCCATTGAGGTCAACTGTCACTTTGTAATAATTGAAAATTTTCAAAGTCTATCTTCCTAATTTGAAGTCGCATTTCAACATTTCTCATATATTTGAGTGAGTTTGCATCTAACTTTGTCAGCAATCATCGAATAACATCCATTGAAGCCCATTGAGGTCAACTGTCATTTTGTAATAATTGAAAATTTTCAAAGTCTATCTTCCTAATTTGGAGTCGAATTTCAACATTTCTCATATATTTGAGTGAGTTTGCATCTAACTTTGTCAGATATCATCGAATAACATCGATTGAAGCCCATTGAGGTCAACTGTCACTTTGTAATAATTGAAAATTTTCAAAGTCTATCTTCCTAATTTGAAGTCGCATTTCAACATTTCTCATATATTCGAGTGAGTTTGCATCTAACTTTGTCAGATATCATCGAATAACATCCATTGAAGCCCATTGAGGTCAACTGTCACTTTGTAATAATTGAAAATTTTCAAAGTCTATCTTCCTAATTTGAAGTCGCATTTCAACATTTCTCATATATTTGTGTGAGTTTGCATCTAACTTTGTCAGCAATCATCGAATAACGTCCATTGAAGCCCATTGAGGTCAACTGTCCCTTTGTAATAATTGAAAATTATCAAAGTCTATCTTCCTAATTTGAAGTCGCATTTCAACATTTCTCATATATTTGAGTGAGTTTGCATCTAACTTTGTCAGATATCATCGAATAACATCCATTGAAGCCCATTGAGGTCAACTGTCACTTTGTAATAATTGAAAATTTTCAAAGTCTATCTTCCTAATTTGGAGTCGAATTTCAACATTTCTCATATATTTGAGTGAGTTTGCATCTAACTTTGTCAGATATCATCGAATAACATCGATTGAAGCCCTTTGAGGTCAACTGTCACTTTGTAATAATTGAAAATTTTCAAAGTCTATCTTCCTAATTTGAAGTCTATTTTCAACATTTCTCATATATTTGAGTGAGTTTGCATCTAACTTTGTCAGATATCATCGAATAACATCCATTGAAGCCCATTGAGGTCAACTGTCACTTTGTAATAATTGAAAATTTTCAAAGTCTATCTTCCTAATTTGAAGTCGCATTTCAACACTTCTCATATATTCGAGTGAGTTTGCATCTAACTTTGTCAGATATCATCGAATAACATCCATTGAAGCCCATTGAGGTCAACTGTCACTTTGTAATAATTGAAAATTTTCAAAGTCTATCTTCCTAATTTGAAGTCGAATTTCAACTTTTCTCATATATTTGTGTGAGTTTGCATCTAACTTTGTCAGCAATCATCGAATAACGTCCATTGAAGCCCATTGAGGTCAACTGTCCCTTTGTAATAATTGAAAATTTTCAAAGTCTATCTTCCTAATTTGAAGTCGCATTTCAACACTTCTCATATATTTGAGTGAGTTTGCATCTAACTTTGTCAGATATCATCGAATAACATCCATTGAAGCCCATTGAGGTCAACTGTGACTTTGTAATAATTGAAAATTTTCAAAGTCTATCTTCCTAATTTGAAGTCGAATTTCAACATTTCTCATATATTTGAGTGAGTTTGCATCTAACTTTGTCAGATATCATCGAATAACATCGATTGAAGCCCTTTGAGGTCAACTGTCACTTTGTAATAATTGAAAATTTTCAAAGTCTATCTTCCTAATTTGAAGTCTAATTTCAACATTTCTCATATATTTGTGTGAGTTTGCATCTAACTTTGTCAGATATCATCGAATAACATCCATTGAAGCCCATTGAGGTCAACTGTCACTTTGTAATAATTGAAAATTTTCAAAGTCTATATTCCTAATTTGAAGTCGCATTTCAACATTTCTCATATATTTGAGTGAGTTTGCATCTAACTTTGTCAGCAATCATCGAATAACATCCATTGAAGCCCATTGAGGTCAACTGTCATTTTGTAATAATTGAAAATTTTCAAAGTCTATCTTCCTAATTTGGAGTCGAATTTCAACATTTCTCATATATTTGAGTGAGTTTGCATCTAACTTTGTCAGATATCATCGAATAACATCGATTGAAGCCCATTGAGGTCAACTGTCACTTTGTAATAATTGAAAATTTTCAAAGTCTATCTTCCTAATTTGAAGTCGCATTTCAACATTTCTCATATATTCGAGTGAGTTTGCATCTAACTTTGTCAGATATCATCGAATAACATCCATTGAAGCCCATTGAGGTCAACTGTCACTTTGTAATAATTGAAAATTTTCAAAGTCTATCTTCCTAATTTGAAGTCGAATTTCAACATTTCTCATATATTTGTGTGAGTTTGCATCTAACTTTGTCAGCAATCATCGAATAACGTCCATTGAAGCCCATTGAGGTCAACTGTCCCTTTGTAATAATTGAAAATTTTCAAAGTCTATCTTCCTAATTTGAAGTCGCATTTCAACACTTCTCATATATTTGAGTGAGTTTGCATCTAACTTTGTCAGATATCATCGAATAACATCCATTGAAGCCCTATGAGGTCAACTGTCACTTTGTAATAATTGAAAATTTTCAAAGTCTATCTTCCTAATTTGGAGTCGAATTTCAACATTTCTCATATATTTGAGTGAGTTTGCATCTAACTTTGTCAGATATCATCGAATAACATCGATTGAAGCCCATTGAGGTCAACTGTCACTTTGTAATAATTGAAAATTTTCAAAGTCTATCTTCCTAATTTGAAGTCGCATTTCAACATTTCTCATATATTCGAGTGAGTTTGCATCTAACTTTGTCAGATATCATCGAATAACATCCATTGAAGCCCATTGAGGTCAACTGTCACTTTGTAATAATTGAAAATTTTCAAAGTCTATCTTCCTAATTTGAAGTCGAATTTCAACATTTCTCATATATTTGTGTGAGTTTGCATCTAACTTTGTCAGCAATCATCGAATAACGTCCATTGAAGCCCATTGAGGTCAACTGTCCCTTTGTAATAATTGAAAATTTTCAAAGTCTATCTTCCTAATTTGAAGTCGCATTTCAACACTTCTCATATATTTGAGTGAGTTTGCATCTAACTTTGTCAGATATCATCGAATAACATCCATTGAAGCCCTATGAGGTCAACTGTCACTTTGTAATAATTGAAAATTTTCAAAGTCTATCTTCCTAATTTGAAGTCGAATTTCAATATTTCTCATATATTTGAGTGAGTTTGCATCTAACTTTGTCAGATATCATCGAATAACATCGATTGAAGCCCTTTGAGGTCAACTGTCACTTTGTAATAATTGAAAATTTTCAAAGTCTATCTTCCTAATTTGAAGTCTAATTTCAACATTTCTCATATATTTGTGTGAGTTTGCATCTAACTTTGTCAGATATCATCGAATAACATCCATTGAAGCCCATTGAGGTCAACTGTCACTTTGTAATAATTGAAAATTTTCAAAGTCTATCTTCCTAATTTGAAGTCGCATTTCAACATTTCTCATATATTTGAGTGAGTTTGCATCTAACTTTGTCAGATATCATCGAATAACATCCATTGAAGCCCATTGAGGTCAACTGTCACTTTGTAATAATTGAAGATTTTCAAAGTCTATCTTCCTAATTTGAAGTCGAATTTCAACATTTCTCATATATTTGAGTGAGTTTGCATCTAACTTTGTCAGATATCATCGAATAACATCGATTGAAGCCCATTGAGGTCAACTGTCACTTTGTAATAATTGAAAATTTTCAAAGTCTATCTTCCTAATTTGAAGTCGCATTTCAACATTTCTCATATATTCGAGTGAGTTTGCATCTAACTTTGTCAGATATCATCGAATAACATCCATTGAAGCCCATTGAGGTCAACTGTCACTTTGTAATAATTGAAAATTTTCAAAGTCTATCTTCCTAATTTGAAGTCGCATTTCAACATTTCTCATATATTTGTGTGAGTTTGCATCTAACTTTGTCAGCAATCATCGAATAACGTCCATTGAAGCCCATTGAGGTCAACTGTCCCTTTGTAATAATTGAAAATTATCAAAGTCTATCTTCCTAATTTGAAGTCGAATTTCAACATTTCTCATATATTTGAGTGAGTTTGCATCTAACTTTGTCAGATATCATCGAATAACATCGATTGAAGCCCTTTGAGGTCAACTGTCACTTTGTAATAATTGAAAATTTTCAAAGTCTATCTTCCTAATTTGAAGTCTATTTTCAACATTTCTCATATATTTGTGTGAGTTTGCATCTAACTTTGTCAGATATCATCGAATAACATCCATTGAAGCCCATTGAGGTCAACTGTCACTTTGTAATAATTGAAAATTTTCAAAGTCTATCTTCCTAATTTGAAGTCGCATTTCAACATTTCTCATATATTTGAGTGAGTTTGCATCTAACTTTGTCAGCAATCATCGAATAACATCCATTGAAGCCCATTGAGGTCAACTGTCATTTTGTAATAATTGAAAATTTTCAAAGTCTATCTTCCTAATTTGGAGTCGAATTTCAACATTTCTCATATATTTGAGTGAGTTTGCATCTAACTTTGTCAGATATCATCGAATAACATCGATTGAAGCCCATTGAGGTCAACTGTCACTTTGTAATAATTGAAAATTTTCAGTCTATCTTCCTAATTTGAAGTCGCATTTCAACACTTCTCATATATTCGAGTGAGTTTGCATCTAACTTTGTCAGATATCATCGAATAACATCCATTGAAGCCCTATGAGGTCAACTGTCACTTTGTAATAATTGAAAATTTTCAAAGTCTATCTTCCTAATTTGAAGTCGAATTTCAATATTTCTCATATATTTGAGTGAGTTTGCATCTAACTTTGTCAGATATCATCGAATAACATCCAATGAAGCCCATTGAGGTCAACTGTCACTTTGTAATAATTGAAAATTTTCAAAGTCTATCTTCCTAATTTGAAGTCGAATTTCAACATTTCTCATATATTTGTGTGAGTTTGCATCTAACTTTGTCAGATATCATCGAACAACATCCATTGAAGCCCATTGAGGTCAACTGTCACTTTGTAATTATTGAAAATTTTCAAAGTCTATCTTCCTAATTTGAAGTCGCATTTCAACATTTCTCATATATTCGAGTGAGTTTGCATCTAACTTTGTCAGATATCATCGAATAACATCCATTGAAGCCCATTGAGGTCAACTGTCACTTTGTAATAATTGAAGTTTTTCAAAGTCTATCTTCCTAATTTGAAGTCGAATTTCAACATTTATCATATATTTGAGTGAGTTTGCATCTAACTTTGTCAGCAATCATCGAATAACATCCATTGAAGCCCATTGAGGTCAACTGTCACTTTGTAATAATTGAAAATTTTCAAAGTCTATCTTCCTAATTTGAAGTCGAATTTCAACATTTCTCATATATTTGAGTGAGTTTGCATCTAACTTTGTCAGCAATCATCGAATAACATCCATTGAAGCCCATTGTGGTCAACTGTCACTTTGTAATAATTGAAAATTTTCAAAGTCTATCTTCCTATTTGAAGTCGAATTTCAACATTTCTCATATACTTGAGTGAGTTTGCATCTAACTTTGTCAGATATCATCGAATAACATCGATTGAAGCCCTTTGAGGTCAACTGTCACTTTGTAATAATTGAAAATTTTCAAAGTCTATCTTCCTAATTTGAAGTCTATTTTCAACATTTCTCATATATTTGTGTGAGTTTGCATCTAACTTTGTCAGATATCATCGAATAACATCCATTGAAGCCCATTGAGGTCAACTGTCACTTTGTAATAATTGAAAATTTTCAAAGTCTATCTTCCTAATTTGAAGTCGCATTTCAACATTTCTCATATATTTGAGTGAGTTTGCATCTAACTTTGTCAGCAATCATCGAATAACATCCATTGAAGCCCATTGAGGTCAACTGTCATTTTGTAATAATTGAAAATTTTCAAAGTCTATCTCCCTAATTTGGAGTCGAATTTCAACATTTCTCATATATTTGAGTGAGTTTGCATCTAACTTTGTCAGATATCATCGAATAACATCGATTGAAGCCCATTGAGGTCAACTGTCACTTTGTAATAATTGAAAATTTTCAGTTTCTTCCTAATTTGAAGTAGAATTTAAACATTTCTCATATATTTGAGTGAGTTTGCATCTAACTTTGTCAGATATCATCGAATAACATCCATTGAAGCCCATTGAGGTCAACTGTCACTTTGTAATAATTGAAAATTTTCAAAGTCTATCTTCCTAACTTGAAGTCGCATTTCAACATTTCTCATATATTCGAGTGAGTATGCATCTAACTTTGTCAGATATCATCGAATAACATCCATTGAAGCCCATTGAGGTCAACTGTCACTTTGTAATAATTGAAAATTTTCAATGTCTATCTTCCTAATTTGAAGTCGAATTTCAACATTTCTCATATATTTGAGTGAGTTTGCATCTAACTTTGTCAGCAATCATCGAATAACATCCATTGAAGCCCATTGAGGTCAACTGTCACTTTGTATTAATTGAAAATTTTCAAAGTCTATCTTCCTAATTTGAAGTCTAATTTCAACATTTCTCATATATTTGAGTGAGTTTGCATCTAACTTTGTCAGATATCATCGAATAACATCCATTGAAGCCCATTGAGGTCAACTGTCACTTTGTAATAATTGAAAATTTTCAAAGTCTATCTTCCTAATTTGAAGTCGAATTTCAACATTTCTCATATATTTGAGTGAGTTTGCATCTAACTTTGTCAGCAATCATCGAATAACATCCATTGAAGCCCATTGAGGTCAACTGTCACTTTGTAATAATTGAAAATGTTCAAAGTCTATCTTCCTAATTTGAAGTCGAATTTCAACATTTCTCATATATTTGAGTGAGTTTGCATCTAACTTTGTCAGATATCATCGAATAACATCCATTGAAGCCCATTGAGGTCAACTGTCACTTTGTAATAATTGAAAATTTTCAAAGTCTATCTTCCTAATTTGAAGTCGCATTTCAACATTTCTCATATATTTGAGTGAGTTTGCATCTAACTTTGTCAGATATCATCGAATAACATCCATTGAAGCCCATTGAGGTCAACTGTTACTTTGTAATAATTGAAAATTTTCAAAGTCTATCTTCCTAATTTGAAGTCGAATTTCGACATTTCTCATATATTTGAGTGAGTTTGCATCTAACTTTGTCAGATATCATCGAATAACATCGATTGAAGCCCTTTGAGGTCAACTGTCACTTTGTAATAATTGAAAATTTTCAAAGTCTATCTTCCTAATTTGAAGTCGAATTTCAACATTTCTCATATATTTGAGTGAGTTTGCATCTTACATTGTCAGATATCATCGAATAACATCGATTGAAGCCCTTTGAGGTCAACTGTCACTTTGTAATAATTGAAAATTTTCAAAGTCTATCTTCCTAATTTGAAGTCGCATTTCAACATTTCTCATATATTCGAGTGAGTTTGCATCTTACTTTGTCAGATATCATCGAATAACATCCATTGAAGCCCATTGAGGTCAACTGTCCCTTTGTAATAATTGAAAATTTTCAAAGTCTATCTTCCTAATTTGAAGTCGCATTTCAACATTTCTCATATATTTGAGTGAGTTTGCATCTAACTTTGTCAGATATCATCGAATAACATCCATTGAAGCCCATTGAGGTCAACTGTCACTTTGTAATAATTGAAAATTTTCAAAGTCTATCTTCCTAATTTGAAGTCGCATTTCAACATTTCTCATATATTCGAGTGAGTTTGCATCTAACTTTGTCAGATATCATCGAATAACATCCATTGAAACCCATTGAGGTCAACTGTCACTTTGTATTAATTAAAAATTTTCAAAGTCTATCTTCCTAATTTGAAGTCGAATTTCAACATTTCTCATATATTTGAGTGAGTTTGCATCTAACTTTGTCAGCAATCATCGAATAACATCCATTGAAGCCCATTGTGGTCAACTGTCACTTTGTAATAATTGAAAATTTTCAAAGTCTATCTTCCTATTTGAAGTCGAATTTCAACATTTCTCATATACTTGAGTGAGTTTGCATCTAACTTTGTCAGATATCATCGAATAACATCGATTGAAGCCCTTTGAGGTCAACTGTCACTTTGTAATAATTGAAAATTTTCAAAGTCTATCTTCCTAATTTGAAGTCGCATTTCAACATTTCTCATATATTCGAGTGAGTTTGCATCTAACTTTGTCAGATATCATCGAACAACATCCATTGAAACCCATTGAGGTCAACTGTCACTTTGTAATAATTAAAAATTTTCAAAGTCTATCTTCCTAATTTGAAGTAGAATTTAAACATTTCTCATATATTTGAGTGAGTTTGCATCTAACTTTGTCAGATATCATCGAATAACATCCATTGAAGCCCATTGAGGTCAACTGTCACTTTGTAATAATTGAAAATTTTCAAAGTCTATCTTCCTAACTTGAAGTCGCATTTCAACATTTCTCATATATTCGAGTGAGTATGCATCTAACTTTGTCAGATATCATCGAATAACATCCATTGAAGCCCATTGAGGTCAACTGTCACTTTGTAATAATTGAAAATTTTCAATGTCTATCTTCCTAATTTGAAGTCGAATTTCAACATTTCTCATATATTTGAGTGAGTTTGCATCTAACTTTGTCAGCAATCATCGAATAACATCCATTGAAGCCCATTGAGGTCAACTGTCACTTTGTATTAATTGAAAATTTTCAAAGTCTATCTTCCTAATTTGAAGTCGAATTTCAACATTTCTCATATATTTGAGTGAGTTTGCATCTAACTTTGTCAGATATCATCGAATAACATCCATTGAAGCCCATTGAGGTCAACTGTCACTTTGTAATAATTGAAAATTTTCAAAGTCTATCTTCCTAATTTGAAGTCGAATTTCAACATTTCTCATATATTTGAGTGAGTTTGCATCTAACTTTGTCAGCAATCATCGAATAACATCCATTGAAGCCCATTGAGGTCAACTGTCACTTTGTAATAATTGAAAATGTTCAAAGTCTATCTTCCTAATTTGAAGTCGAATTTCAACATTTCTCATATATTTGAGTGAGTTTGCATCTAACTTTGTCAGATATCATCGAATAACATCCATTGAAGCCCATTGAGGTCAACTGTCACTTTGTAATAATTGAAAATTTTCAAAGTCTATCTTCCTAATTTGAAGTCGCATTTCAACATTTCTCATATATTTGAGTGAGTTTGCATCTAACTTTGTCAGATATCATCGAATAACATCCATTGAAGCCCATTGAGGTCAACTGTTACTTTGTAATAATTGAAAATTTTCAAAGTCTATCTTCCTAATTTGAAGTCGAATTTCGACATTTCTCATATATTTGAGTGAGTTTGCATCTAACTTTGTCAGATATCATCGAATAACATCGATTGAAGCCCTTTGAGGTCAACTGTCACTTTGTAATAATTGAAAATTTTCAAAGTCTATCTTCCTAATTTGAAGTCGAATTTCAACATTTCTCATATATTTGAGTGAGTTTGCATCTTACATTGTCAGATATCATCGAATAACATCGATTGAAGCCCTTGAGGTCAACTGTCACTTTGTAATAATTGAAAATTTTCAAAGTCTATCTTCCTAATTTGAAGTCGCATTTCAACATTTCTCATATATTCGAGTGAGTTTGCATCTTACTTTGTCAGATATCATCGAATAACATCCATTGAAGCCCATTGAGGTCAACTGTCCCTTTGTAATAATTGAAAATTTTCAAAGTCTATCTTCCTAATTTGAAGTCGCATTTCAACATTTCTCATATATTTGAGTGAGTTTGCATCTAACTTTGTCAGATATCATCGAATAACATCCATTGAAGCCCATTGAGGTCAACTGTCACTTTGTAATAATTGAAAATTTTCAAAGTCTATCTTCCTAATTTGAAGTCGAATCTCAACATTTCTCATATTTTTGAGTGAGTTTGCATCTAACTTTGTCAGCAATCATCGAATAACATCCATTGAAGCCCATTGAGGTCAACTGTCACTTTGTAATAATTGAAAAATTTCAAAGTCTATCTTCCTAATTTGAAGTCGAATTTCAACATTTCTCATATATTTGAGTGAGTTTGCATCTAACTTTGTCAGATATCATCGAATAACATCGATTGAAGCCCTTTGAGGTCAAATGTCACTTTGTAATAATTGAAAATTTTCAAAGTCTATCTTCCTAATTTGGAGTCGCATTTCAACATTTCTCATATATTTGAGTGAGTTTGCATCTACATTTGTCAGCAATCATCGAATAACATCCATTGAAGCCCATTGAGGTCAACTGTCACTTTGTAATAATTGAAAATTTTCAAAGTCTATCTTCCTAATTTGAAGTCGAATTTCAACATTTCTCATATATTTGAGTGAGTTTGCATCTAACTTTGTCAGATATCATCGAATAACATCGATTGAAGCCCTTTGAGGTCAAATGTCACTTTGTAATAATTGAAAATTTTCAAAGTCTATCTTCCTAATTTGGAGTCGCATTTCAACATTTCTCATATATTTGAGTGAGTTTGCATCTAAATTTGTCAGCAATCATCGAATAACATCCATTGAAGCCCATTGAGGTCAACTGTCACTTTGTAATAATTGAAAATTTTCAAAGTCTATCTTCCTAACTTGAAGTCGCATTTCAACATTTCTCATATATTCGAGTGAGTATGCATCTAACTTTGTCAGATATCATCGAATAACATCCATTGAAGCCCATTGAGGTCAACTGTCACTTTGTAATAATTGAAAATTTTCAATGTCTATCTTCCTAATTTGAAGTCGAATTTCAACATTTCTCATATATTTGAGTGAGTTTGCATCTAACTTTGTCAGCAATCATCGAATAACATCCATTGAAGCCCATTGAGGTCAACTGTCACTTTGTATTAATTGAAAATTTTCAAAGTCTATCTTCCTAATTTGAAGTCGAATTTCAACATTTCTCATATATTTGAGTGAGTTTGCATCTAACTTTGTCAGATATCATCGAATAACATCCATTGAAGCCCATTGAGGTCAACTGTCACTTTGTAATAATTGAAAATTTTCAAAGTCTATCTTCCTAATTTGAAGTCGAATTTCAACATTTCTCATATATTTGAGTGAGTTTGCATCTAACTTTGTCAGCAATCATCGAATAACATCCATTGAAGCCCATTGAGGTCAACTGTCACTTTGTAATAATTGAAAATGTTCAAAGTCTATCTTCCTAATTTGAAGTCGAATTTCAACATTTCTCATATATTTGAGTGAGTTTGCATCTAACTTTGTCAGATATCATCGAATAACATCCATTGAAGCCCATTGAGGTCAACTGTCACTTTGTAATAATTGAAAATTTTCAAAGTCTATCTTCCTAATTTGAAGTCGCATTTCAACATTTCTCATATATTTGAGTGAGTTTGCATCTAACTTTGTCAGATATCATCGAATAACATCCATTGAAGCCCATTGAGGTCAACTGTTACTTTGTAATAATTGAAAATTTTCAAAGTCTATCTTCCTAATTTGAAGTCGAATTTCGACATTTCTCATATATTTGAGTGAGTTTGCATCTAACTTTGTCAGATATCATCGAATAACATCGATTGAAGCCCTTTGAGGTCAACTGTCACTTTGTAATAATTGAAAATTTTCAAAGTCTATCTTCCTAATTTGAAGTCGAATTTCAACATTTCTCATATATTTGAGTGAGTTTGCATCTTACATTGTCAGATATCATCGAATAACATCGATTGAAGCCCTTTGAGGTCAACTGTCACTTTGTAATAATTGAAAATTTTCAAAGTCTATCTTCCTAATTTGAAGTCGCATTTCAACATTTCTCATATATTCGAGTGAGTTTGCATCTTACTTTGTCTAGATATCATCGAATAACATCGATTGAAGCCCTTTGAGGTCAACTGTCACTTTGTAATAATTGAAAATTTTCAAAGTCTATCTTCCTAATTTGAAGTCGAATCTCAACATTTCTCATATATTTGAGTGAGTTTGCATCTAACTTTGTCAGGTATCATCGAATTACATCCATTGAAGCCCATTGAGGTCAACTGTCACTTGGTAATAATTGAAAATTTTCAAAGTCTATCTTCCTAATTTGAAGTCGAATTTCAACATTTCTCATATATTTGAGTGAGTTTGCATCTAACTTTGTCAGATATCATCGAATAACATCGATTGAAGCCCTTTGAGGTCAACTGTCACTTTGTAATAATTGAAAATTTTCAAAGTCTATCTTCCTAATTTGAAGTCGCATTTCAACATTTCTCATATATTCGAGTGAGTTTGCATCTAACTTTGTCAGATATCATCGAACAACATCCATTGAAACCCATTGAGGTCAACTGTCACTTTGTAATAATTGAAAATTTTCAAAGTCTATCTTCCTAATTTGAAGTCGAATTTCAACATTTCTCATATATTTGAGTGAGTTTGCATCTAACTTTGTCAGATATCATCGAATAACATCCATTGAAGCATATTGAGGTCAACTGTCACTTGGTAATAATTGAAAATTTTCAAAGCCTATCTTCCTAATTTGAAGTCGAATTTCAACATTTCTCATATATTTGAGTGAGTTTGCATCTTACTTTGTCAGATATCATCGAATAACATCCATTGAAGCCCATTGAGGTCAACTGTCACTTTGTAATAATTGAAAATTTTCAAAGTCTATCTTCCTAATTTGAAGTCGAATTTCAACATTTCTCATATATTTGTGTGAGTTTGCATCTAACTTTGTCAGATATCATCGAATAACATCCATTGAAGCCCATTGAGGTCAACTGTCACTTTGTAATAATTGAAAATTTTCAAAGTATATCTTCCTAATTTGAAGTCGCATTTCAACATTTCTCATATATTCGAGTGAGTTTGCATCTAACTTTGTCAGATATCATCGAATAACATCCATTGAATCCCATTGAGGTCAACTGTCACTTTGTAATAATTGAAAATTTTCAAAGTCTATCTTCCTAATTTGAAGTCGAGTTTCAACATTTCTCATATATTTGAGTGAGTTTGCATCTAACTTTGTCAGCAATCATCGAATAACATCCATTGAAGCCCATTGAGGTCAACTGTCACTTTGTAATAATTGAAAATTTTCAAAGTCTATCTTCCTAATTTGAAGTCGCATTTCAACATTCTCATATATTCGAGTGAGTTTGCATCTAACTTTGTCAGATATCATCGAATAACATCCATTGAAGCCCATTGAGGTCAACTGTCACTTTGTAATAATTGAAAATTTTCAAAGTCTATCTTCCTAATTTGAAGTCGCATTTCAACATTTCTCATATATTCGAGTGAGTTTGCATCTAACTTTGTCAGATATCATCGAATAACATCCATTGAAGCCCATTGAGGTCAACTGTCACTTTGTAATAATTGAAAATTTTCAAAGTCTATCTTCCTAATTTGAAGTCGAATTTCAACATTTCTCATATATTTGAGTGAGTTTGCATCTAACTTTGTCAGATATCATCGAATAACATCGATTGAAGCCCTTTGAGGTCAACTGTCACTTTGTAATAATTGAAAATTTTCAAAGTCTATCTTCCTAATTTGAAGTCGAATTTCAACATTTCTCATATATTTGAGTGAGTTTGCATCTAACTTTGTCAGATATCATCGAATAACATCGATTGAAGCCCTTTGAGGTCAACTGTCACTTTGTAATAATTGAAAATTTTCAAAGTCTATCTTCCTAATTTGAAGTCGCATTTCAACATTTCTCATATATTCGAGTGAGTTTGCATCTAACTTTGTCAGATATCATCGAATAACATCCATTGAAGCCCATTGAGGTCAACTGTCACTTTGTAATAATTGAAAATTTTCAAAGTCTATCTTCCTAATTTGAAGTCGCATTTCAACATTTCTCATATATTCGAGTGAGTTTGCATCTAACTTTGTCAGATATCATCGAATAACATCCATTGAAGCCCATTGAGGTCAACTGTCACTTTGTAATAATTGAAAATTTTCAAAGTCTATCTTCCTAATTTGAAGTCGCATTTCAACATTTCTCATATATTCGAGTGAGTTTGCATCTAACTTTGTCAGATATCATCGAATAACATCCATTGAAGCCCATTGAGGTCAACTGTCACTTTGTAATAATTGAAAATTTTCAAAGTCTATCTTCCTAATTTGAAGTCGAATTTCAACATTTCTCATATATTTGAGTGAGTTTGCATCTAACTTTGTCAGATATCATCGAATAACATCGATTGAAGCCCTTTGAGGTCAACTGTCACTTTGTAATAATTGAAAATTTTCAAAGTCTATCTTCCTAATTTGAAGTCGAATTTCAACATTTCTCATATATTTGTGTGAGTTTGCATCTAACTTTGTCAGATATCATCGAATAACATCCATTGAAGCCCATTGAGGTCAACTGTCACTTTGTAATAATTGAAAATTTTCAAAGTCTATCTTCCTAATTTGAAGTCGAATTTCAACATTTCTCATATATTTGAGTGAGTTTGCATCTAACTTTGTCAGCAATCATCGAATAACATCCATTGAAGCCCATTGAGGTCAACTGTCACTTTGTAATAATTGAAAATTTTCAAAGTCTATCTTCCTAATTTGAAGTCGCATTTCAACATTTCTCATATATTCGAGTGAGTTTGCATCTAACTTTGTCAGATATCATCGAATAACATCCATTGAAGCCCATTGAGGTCAACTGTCACTTTGTAATAATTGAAAATTTTCAAAGTCTATCTTCCTAATTTGAAGTCGCATTTCAACATTTCTCATATATTCGAGTGAGTTTGCATCTTACTTTGTCAGATATCATCGAATAACATCCATTGAAGCCCATTGAGGTCAACTGTCACTCTGTAATAATTGAAAATTTTCAAAGTCTATCTTCCTAATTTGAAGTCGAATTTCAACATTTCTCATATATTTGAGTGAGTTTGCATCTAACTTTGTCAGATATCATCGAATAACATCGATTGAAGCCCTTTGAGGTTAACTGTCACTTTGTAATAATTGAAAATTTTCAAAGTCTATCTTCCTAATTTGAAGTCGAATTTCAACATTTCTCATATATTTGAGTGAGTTTGCATCTAACTTTGTCAGATATCATCGAATAACATCCATTGAAGCATATTGAGGTCAACTGTCACTTGGTAATAATTGAAAATTTTCAAAGCCTATCTTCCTAATTTGAAGTCGAATTTCAACATTTCTCATATATTTGAGTGAGTTTGCATCTTACTTTGTCAGATATCATCGAATAACATCCATTGAAGCCCATTGAGGTCAACTGTCACTTTGTAATAATTGAAAATTTTCAAAGTCTATCTTCCTAATTTGAAGTCGAATTTCAACATTTCTCATATATTTGTGTGAGTTTGCATCTAACTTTGTCAGATATCATCGAATAACATCCATTGAAGCCCATTGAGGTCAACTGTCACTTTGTAATAATTGAAAATTTTCAAAGTATATCTTCCTAATTTGAAGTCGCATTTCAACATTTCTCATATATTCGAGTGAGTTTGCATCTAACTTTGTCAGATATCATCGAATAACATCCATTGAAGCCCATTGAGGTCAAATGTCACTTTGTAATAATTGAAAATTTTCAAAGTCTATCTTCCTAATTTGAAGTCGAATTTCAACATTTCTCATATATTTGAGTGACTTTGCATCTAAATTTGTCAGCAATCATCGAATAACATCCATTGAAGCCCATTGAGGTCAAATGTCACTTTGTAATAATTGAAAATTTTCAAAGTCTATCTTCCTAATTTGAAGTCGAATTTCAACATTTCTCATATATTTGAGTGAGTTTGCATCTTACATTGTCAGATATCATCGAATAACATCGATTGAAGCCCTTTGAGGTCAACTGTCACTTTGTAATAATTGAAAATTTTCAAAGTCTATCTTCCTAATTTGAAGTCGAATCTCAACATTTCTCATATATTTGAGTGAGTTTGCATCTAACTTTGTCAGGTATCATCGAATTACATCCATTGAAGCCCATTGAGGTCAACTGTCACTTGGTAATAATTGAAAATTTTCAAAGTCTATCTTCCTAATTTGAAGTCGAATTTCAACATTTCTCATATATTTGAGTGAGTTTGCATCTAACTTTGTCAGATATCATCGAATAACATCGATTGAAGCCCTTTGAGGTCAACTGTCACTTTGTAATAATTGAAAATTTTCAAAGTCTATCTTCCTAATTTGAAGTCGCATTTCAACATTTCTCATATATTCGAGTGAGTTTGCATCTAACTTTGTCAGATATCATCGAACAACATCCATTGAAACCCATTGAGGTCAACTGTCACTTTGTAATAATTGAAAATTTTCAAAGTCTATCTTCCTAATTTGAAGTCGAATTTCAACATTTCTCATATATTTGAGTGAGTTTGCATCTAACTTTGTCAGATATCATCGAATAACATCCATTGAAGCATATTGAGGTCAACTGTCACTTGGTAATAATTGAAAATTTTCAAAGCCTATCTTCCTAATTTGAAGTCGAATTTCAACATTTCTCATATATTTGAGTGAGTTTGCATCTTACTTTGTCAGATATCATCGAATAACATCCATTGAAGCCCATTGAGGTCAACTGTCACTTTGTAATAATTGAAAATTTTCAAAGTCTATCTTCCTAATTTGAAGTCGAATTTCAACATTTCTCATATATTTGTGTGAGTTTGCATCTAACTTTGTCAGATATCATCGAATAACATCCATTGAAGCCCATTGAGGTCAACTGTCACTTTGTAATAATTGAAAATTTTCAAAGTATATCTTCCTAATTTGAAGTCGCATTTCAACATTTCTCATATATTCGAGTGAGTTTGCATCTAACTTTGTCAGATATCATCGAATAACATCCATTGAATCCCATTGAGGTCAACTGTCACTTTGTAATAATTGAAAATTTTCAAAGTCTATCTTCCTAATTTGAAGTCGAGTTTCAACATTTCTCATATATTTGAGTGAGTTTGCATCTAACTTTGTCAGCAATCATCGAATAACATCCATTGAAGCCCATTGAGGTCAACTGTCACTTTGTAATAATTGAAAATTTTCAAAGTCTATCTTCCTAATTTGAAGTCGCATTTCAACATTTCTCATATATTCGAGTGAGTTTGCATCTAACTTTGTCAGATATCATCGAATAACATCCATTGAAGCCCATTGAGGTCAACTGTCACTTTGTAATAATTGAAAATTTTCAAAGTCTATCTTCCTAATTTGAAGTCGCATTTCAACATTTCTCATATATTCGAGTGAGTTTGCATCTAACTTTGTCAGATATCATCGAATAACATCCATTGAAGCCCATTGAGGTCAACTGTCACTTTGTAATAATTGAAAATTTTCAAAGTCTATCTTCCTAATTTGAAGTCGAATTTCAACATTTCTCATATATTTGAGTGAGTTTGCATCTAACTTTGTCAGATATCATCGAATAACATCGATTGAAGCCCTTTGAGGTCAACTGTCACTTTGTAATAATTGAAAATTTTCAAAGTCTATCTTCCTAATTTGAAGTCGAATTTCAACATTTCTCATATATTTGTGTGAGTTTGCATCTAACTTTGTCAGATATCATCGAATAACATCCATTGAAGCCCATTGAGGTCAACTGTCACTTTGTAATAATTGAAAATTTTCAAAGTCTATCTTCCTAATTTGAAGTCGAATTTCAACATTTCTCATATATTTGAGTGAGTTTGCATCTAACTTTGTCAGCAATCATCGAATAACATCCATTGAAGCCCATTGAGGTCAACTGTCACTTTGTAATAATTGAAAATTTTCAAAGTCTATCTTCCTAATTTGAAGTCGCATTTCAACATTTCTCATATATTCGAGTGAGTTTGCATCTAACTTTGTCAGATATCATCGAATAACATCCATTGAAGCCCATTGAGGTCAACTGTCACTTTGTAATAATTGAAAATTTTCAAAGTCTATCTTCCTAATTTGAAGTCGAATTTCAACATTTCTCATATATTTGAGTGAGTTTGCATCTTACTTTGTCAGATATCATCGAATAACATCCATTGAAGCCCATTGAGGTCAACTGTCACTTTGTAATAATTGAAAATTTTCAAAGTATATCTTCCTAATTTGAAGTCGCATTTCAACATTTCTCATATATTCGAGTGAGTTTGCATCTAACTTTGTCAGATATCATCGAATAACATCCATTGAAGCCCATTGAGGTCAACTGTCACTTTGTAATAATTGAAAATTTTCAAAGTCTATCTTCCTAATTTGAAGTCGAATTTCAACATTTCTCATATATTTGAGTGAGTTTGCATCTAACTTTGTCAGCAATCATCGAATAACATCCATTGAAGCCCATTGAGGTCAACTGTCACTTTGTAATAATTGAAAATTTTCAAAGTCTATCTTCCTAATTTGAAGTCGCATTTCAACATTTCTCATATATTCGAGTGAGTTTGCATCTAACTTTGTCAGATATCATCGAATAACATCCATTGAAGCCCATTGAGGTCAACTGTCACTTTGTAATAATTGAAAATTTTCAAAGTCTATCTTCCTATTTTGAAGTCGAATTTCAACATTTCTCATATATTTGAGTGAGTTTGCATCTAACTTTGTCAGCAATCATCGAATAACATCCATTGAAGCCCATTGAGGTCAACTGTCACTTTGTAATAATTGAAAATTTTCAAAGTCTATCTTCCTAATTTGAAGTCGAATTTCAACATTTCTCATATATTTGAGTGAGTTTGCATCTAACTTTGTCAGATATCATCGAATAACATCCATTGAAGCCCATTGAGGTCAACTGTCACTTTGTAATAATTGAAAATTTTCAAAGTCTATCTTCCTAATTTGAAGTCGAATTTCGACATTTCTCATATATTTGAGTGAGTTTGCATCTAACTTTGTCAGATATCATCGAATAACATCGATTGTAGCCCTTTGAGGTCAACTGTCACTTTGTAATATTTGAAAATTTTCAAAGTCTATCTTCCTAATTTGAAGTCGAATTTCAACATTTCTCATATATTTGAGTGAGTTTGCATCTAACTTTGTCAGCAATCATCGAATAACATCCATTGAAGCCCATTGAGGTCAACTGTCACTTTGTAATAATTGAAAATTTTCAAAGTCTATCTTCCTAATTTGAAGTCGCATTTCAACATTTCTCATATATTCGAGTGAGTTTGCATCTAACTTTGTCAGATATCATCGAATAACATCCATTGAAGCCCATTGAGGTCAACTGTCACTTTGTAATAATTGAAAATTTTCAAAGTCTATCTTCCTATTTTGAAGTCGAATTTCAACATTTCTCATATATTTGAGTGAGTTTGCAACTAACTTTGTCAGATATCATCGAATAACATCCATTGAAGCCCATTGAGGTCAACTGTCACTTGGTAATAATTGAAAATTTTCAAAGCCTATCTTCCTAATTTGAAGTCGAATTTCAACATTTCTCATATATTTGAGTGAGTTTGAATCTAACTTTGTCAGATATCATCGAATAACATCCATTGAAGCCCATTGAGGTCAACTGTCACTCTGTAATAATTGAAAATTTTCAAAGTCTATCTTCCTAATTTGAAGTCGAATTTCAACATTTCTCATATATTTGAGTGAGTTTGCATCTAACTTTGTCAGCAATCATCGAATAACGTCCATTGAAGCCCATTGAGGTCAACTGTCACTTTGTAATAATTGAAAATTTTCAAAGTCTATCTTCCTAATTTGAAGTCGAATCTCAACATTTCTCATATTTTTGAGTGAGTTTGCATCTAACTTTGTCAGCAATCATCGAATAACATCCATTGAAGCCCATTGAGGTCAACTGTCACTTGGTAATAATTGAAAATTTTCAAAGCCTATCTTCCTAATTTGAAGTCGAATTTCAACACTTCTCATATATTTGAGTGAGTTTGCATCTTACTTTGTCAGATATCATCGAATAACATCCATTGAAGCCCATTGAGGTCAACTGTCACTTTGTAATAATTGAAAATTTTCAAAGTCTATCTTCCTAATTTGAAGTCGAATTTCAACATTTCTCATATATTTGTGTGAGTTTGCATCTAACTTTGTCAGATATCATCGAATAACATCCATTGAAGCCCATTGAGGTCAACTGTCACTTTGTAATAATTGAAAATTTTCAAAGTATATCTTCCTAATTTGAAGTCGCATTTCAACATTTCTCATATATTCGAGTGAGTTTGCATCTAACTTTGTCAGATATCATCGAATAACATCCATTGAAGCCCATTGAGGTCAACTGTCACTTTGTAATAATTGAAAATTTTCAAAGTCTATCTTCCTAATTTGAAGTCGAATTTCAACATTTCTCATATATTTGAGTGAGTTTGCATCTAACTTTGTCAGCAATCATCGAATAACATCCATTGAAGCCCATTGAGGTCAACTGTCACTTTGTAATAATTGAAAATTTTCAAAGTCTATCTTCCTAATTTGAAGTCGCATTTCAACATTTCTCATATATTCGAGTGAGTTTGCATCTAACTTTGTCAGATATCATCGAATAACATCCATTGAAGCCCATTGAGGTCAACTGTCACTTTGTAATAATTGAAAATTTTCAAAGTCTATCTTCCTATTTTGAAGTCGAATTCCAACATTTCTCATATATTTGAGTGAGTTTGCATCTAACTTTGTCAGCAATCATCGAATAACATCCATTGAAGCCCATTGAGGTCAACTGTCACTTTGTAATAATTGAAAATTTTCAAAGTCTATCTTCCTAATTTGAAGTCGAATTTCAACATTTCTCATATATTTGAGTGAGTTTGCATCTAACTTTGTCAGCAATCATCGAATAACGTCCATTGAAGCCCATTGAGGTCAACTGTCACTTTGTAATAATTGAAAATTTTCAAAGTCTATCTTCCTAATTTGAAGTCGAATTTCAACATTTCTCATATATTTGAGTGAGTTTGCATCTAACTTTGTCAGATATCATCGAATAACATCCATTGAAGCATATTGAGGTCAACTGTCACTTGGTAATAATTGAAAATTTTCAAAGCCTATCTTCCTAATTTGAAGTCGAATTTCAACATTTCTCATATATTTGTGTGAGTTTGCATCTAACTTTGTCAGATATCATCGAATAACATCCATTGAAGCCCATTGAGGTCAACTGTCACTTTGTAATAATTGAAAATTTTCAAAGTATATCTTCCTAATTTGAAGTCGCATTTCAACATTTCTCATATATTCGAGTGAGTTTGCATCTAACTTTGTCAGATATCATCGAATAACATCCATTGAAGCCCATTGAGGTCAACTGTCACTTTGTAATAATTGAAAATTTTCAAAGTCTATCTTCCTAATTTGAAGTCGAATTTCAACATTTCTCATATATTTGAGTGAGTTTGCATCTAACTTTGTCAGCAATCATCGAATAACATCCATTGAAGCCCATTGAGGTCAACTGTCACTTTGTAATAATTGAAAATTTTCAAAGTCTATCTTCCTAATTTGAAGTCGCATTTCAACATTTCTCATATATTTGAGTGAGTTTGCATCTAACTTTGTCAGATATCATCGAATAACATCCATTGAAGCCCATTGAGGTCAACTGTCACTTTGTAATAATTGAAAATTTTCAAAGTCTATCTTCCTAATTTGAAGTCGAATTTCAACATTTCTCATATATTTGAGTGAGTTTGCATCTTACTTTGTCAGATATCATCGAATAACATCCATTGAAGCCCATTGAGGTCAACTGTCACTTTGTAATAATTGAAAATTTTCAAAGTCTATCTTCCTAATTTGAAGTCGAATTTCAACATTTCTCATATATTCGAGTGAGTTTGCATCTAACTTTGTCAGATATCATCGAATAACATCCATTGAAGCCCATTGAGGTCAACTGTTACTTTGTAATAATTGAAAATTTTCAAAGTCTATCTTCCTATTTTGAAGTCGAATTTCAACATTTCTCATATATTTGAGTGAGTTTGCATCTAACTTTGTCAGCAATCATCGAATAACATCCATTGAAGCCCATTGAGGTCAACTGTCACTTTGTAATAATTGAAAATTTTCAAAGTCTATCTTCCTAATTTGAAGTCGAATTTCAACATTTCTCATATATTTGAGTGAGTTTACATCTAACTTTGTCAGATATCATCGAATAACATCCATTGAAGCCCATTGTGGTCAACTGTCACTTTGTGATAATTGAAAATTTTCAAAGTCTATCTTCCTAATTTGAAGTCGAATTTCAACATTTCTCATATATTTGAGTGAGTTTACATCTAACTTTGTCAGATATCATCGAATAACATCCATTGAAGCCCATTGAGGTCAACTGTCACTTTGTAATAATTGAAAATTTTCAAAGTCTATCTTCCTAATTTGAAGTCGAATTTCGACATTTCTCATATATTTGAGTGAGTTTGCATCTAACTTTGTCAGATATCATCGAATAACATCGATTGAAGCCCTTTGAGGTCAACTGTCACTTTGTAATATTTGAAAATTTTCAAAGTCTATCTTCCTAATTTGAAGTCGAATTTCAACATTTCTCATATATTTGAGTGAGTTTGCAACTAACTTTGTCAGATATCATCGAATAACATCCATTGAAGCCCATTGAGGTCAACTGTCACTTGGTAATAATTGAAAATTTTCAAAGCCTATCTTCCTAATTTGAAGTCGAATTTCAACATTTCTCATATATTTGAGTGAGTTTGAATCTAACTTTGTCAGATATCATCGAATAACATCCATTGAAGCCCATTGAGGTCAACTGTCACTTTGTAATAATTGAGAATTTTCAAAGTCTATCTTCCTAATTTGAAGTCGCATTTCAACATTTCTCATATATTCGAGTGAGTTTGCATCTAACTTTGTCAGATATCATCGAATAACATCCATTGAAGCCCATTGAGGTCAACTGTCACTTTGTAATAATTGAAAATTTTCAAAGTCTATCTTCCTAATTTGAAGTCGAATTTCAACATTTCTCATATATTTGAGTGAGTTCGCATCTAACCTTGTCAGATATCATCTAATAACATCCATTGAAGCCCATTGAGGTCAACTGTCACTTTGTAATAATTGAAAATTTTCAAGTCTATCTTCCTAATTTGAAGTCGAATTTCAACATTTCTCATATATTTGAGTGAGTTTGCATCTAACTTTGTCAGATATCATTGAATAACATCCATTGAAGCCCATTGAGGTCAACTGTCACTTTGTAATAATTGAAAATTTTCAAAGTCTATCTTCCTAATTTGAAGTCGAATTTCGACATTTCTCATATATTTGTGTGAGTTTGCATCTAACTTTGTCAGATATCATCGAATAACATCCATTGAAGCCCATTGAGGTCAACTGTCACTTTGTAATAATTGAAAATTTTCAAGTCTATCTTCCTAATTTGAAGTCGAATTTCAACATTTCTCATATATTTGAGTGAGTTTGCATCTAACTTTGTCAGATATCATCGAATAACATCCATTGAAGCCCATTGAGGTCAACTGTCACTTTGTAATAATTGAAAATTTTCAAAGTCTATCTTCCTAATTTGAAGTCGAATTTCGACATTTCTCATATATTTGAGTGAGTTTGCATCTAACTTTGTCAGATATCATCTAATAACACCCATTGAAGCCCATTGAGGTCAACTGTCAATTTGTAATAATTGAAAATTTTCAAAGTCTATCTTCCTAATTTGAAGTCGCATTTCAACATTTCTCATATATTCGAGTGAGTTTGCATCTAACTTTGTCAGATATCATCGAATAACATCCATTGAAGCCCATTGAGGTCAACTGTCACTTTGTAATAATTGAAAATTTTCAAAGTCTATTTTCCTAATTTGAAGTCGCATTTCAACATTTCTCATATATTCGAGTGTGTTTGCATCTAACTTTGTCAGATATCATCGAATAACATCCATTGAAGCCCATTGAGGTCAACTGTCAATTTGTAATAATTGAAAATTTTCAAAGTCTATCTTCCTAATTTGAAGTCGAATTTCAACATTTCTCATATATTTGAGTGAGTTCGCATCTAACTTTGTCAGATATCATCTAATAACATCCATTGAAGCCCATTGAGGTCAACTGTCACTTTGTAATAATTGAAAATTTTTAAGTCTATTTCCTAATTTGAAGTCGAATTTCAACATTTCTCATATATTTGAGTGAGTTTGCATCTAACTTTGTCAGATATCATCGAATAACATCCATTGAAGCCCATTGAGGTCAACTGTCACTTTGTAATAATTGAAAATTTTCAAAGTCTATCTTCCTAATTTGAAGACGAATTTCGACATTTCTCATATATTTGTGTGAGTTTGCATCTAACTTTGTCAGATATCATCGAATAACATCCATTGAAGCCCATTGAGGTCAACTGTCACTTTGTAATAATTGAAAATTTTCAAAGTCTATCTTCCTAATTTGAAGTCGAATTTCGACATTTCTCATATATTTGAGTGAGTTCGCATCTAACTTTGTCAGATATCATCTAATAACATCCATTGAAGCCCATTGAGGTCAACTGTCACTTTGTAATAATTGAAAATTTTCAAAGTCTATCTTCCTAATTTGAAGTCGAATTTCGACATTTCTCATATATTTGAGTGAGTTTGCATCTAACTTTGTCAGATATCATCTAATAACACCCATTGAAGCCCATTGAGGTCAACTGTCAATTTGTAATAATTGAAAATTTTCAAAGTCTATCTTCCTAATTTGAAGTCGCATTTCAACATTTCTCATATATTCGAGTGAGTTTGCATCTAACTTTGTCAGATATCATCGAATAACATCCATTGAAGCCCATTGAGGTCAACTGTCACTTTGTAATAATTGAAAATTTTCAAAGTCTATTTTCCTAATTTGAAGTCGCATTTCAACATTTCTCATATATTCGAGTGTGTTTGCATCTAACTTTGTCAGATATCATCGAATAACATCCATTGAAGCCCATTGAGGTCAACTGTCAATTTGTAATAATTGAAAATTTTCAAAGTCTATCTTCCTAATTTGAAGTCGAATTTCAACATTTCTCATATATTTGAGTGAGTTCGCATCTAACTTTGTCAGATATCATCTAATAACATCCATTGAAGCCCATTGAGGTCAACTGTCACTTTGTAATAATTGAAAATTTTTAAGTCTATTTCCTAATTTGAAGTCGAATTTCAACATTTCTCATATATTTGAGTGAGTTTGCATCTAACTTTGTCAGATATCATCGAATAACATCCATTGAAGCCCATTGAGGTCAACTGTCACTTTGTAATAATTGAAAATTTTCAAAGTCTATCTTCCTAATTTGAAGACGAATTTCGACATTTCTCATATATTTGTGTGAGTTTGCATCTAACTTTGTCAGATATCATCGAATAACATCCATTGAAGCCCATTGAGGTCAACTGTCACTTTGTAATAATTGAAAATTTTCAAAGTCTATCTTCCTAATTTGAAGTCGAATTTCAACATTTCTCATATATTTGAGTGAGTTCGCATCTAACTTTGTCAGATATCATCGAATAACATCCATTGAAGCCCATTGAGGTCAACTGTCACTTTGTAATAATTGAAAATTTTCAAAGTCTATCTTCCTAATTTGAAGTCGCATTTCAACATTTCTCATATATTCGAGTGAGTTTGCATCTAACTTTGTCAGATATCATCGAATAACATCCATTGAAGCCCATTGAGGTCAACTGTCACTTTGTAATAATTGAAAATTTTCAAGTCTATTTTCCTAATTTGAAGTCGAATTCCAACATTTCTCATACATTTGAGTGAGTTTGCATCTAAGTTTGTCAGATATCGTTGATTAACATCCATTGAAGCCCATTGAGGTCGATTGTTACTTTGTGTGGATTGAAAATTTTCAAAGTCTATCTTCCTAATTTGAAGTCGAATTTCAACATTTCTCATATATTTGAGTGAGTTTGCATCTAACTTTGTCAGATATCATCGAATAACATCGATTGAAGCCCATTGAGGTCAACTGTCACTTTGTAATAATTGAAAATTTTCATAGTCTATCTTCCTAATTTGAAGTCGAATTTCAACATTTCTCATATATTCGAGTGAGTTTGCATCTAACTTTGTCAGATATCATCGAATAACATCCAGTGAAACCCATTGAGGTCAACTGTCACTTTGTAATAATTGAAAATTTTCAAGTCTATCTTCCTAATTTGAAGTCGCATTTCAACATTTCTCATATATTCGAGTGAGTTTGCATCTAACTTTGTCAGATATCATCGAATAACATCCATTGAAGCCCATTGAGGTCAACTGTCACTTTGTAATAATTGAAAATTTTCAAAGTCTATCTTCCTAATTTGAAGTCGCATTTCAACATTTCTCATATATTCGAGTGAGTTTGCATCTAACTTTGTCAGATATCATCGAATAACATCCATTGAAGCCCATTGAGGTCAACTGTCACTTGGTAATAATTGAAAATTTTCAAAGCCTATCTTCCTAATTTGAAGTCGAATTTCAACATTTCTCATATATTTGAGTGAGTTTGCATCTTACTTTGTCAGATATCATCGAATAACATCCATTGAAGCCCATTGAGGTCAACTGTCACTTTGTAATAATTGAAAATTTTCAAAGTCTATCTTCCTAATTTGAAGTCGCATTTCAACATTTCTCATATATTCGAGTGAGTTTGCATCTAACTTTGTCAGATATCATCGAATAACATCCATTGAAGCCCATTGAGGTCAACTGTCACTTTGTAATAATTGAAAATTTTCAAAGTCTATCTTCCTAATTTGAAGTCGAATTTCAACATTTCTCATATATTTGAGTGAGTTTGCATCTAACTTTGTCAGCAATCATCGAATAACATCCATTGAAGCCCATTGAGGTCAACTGTCACTTTGTAATAATTGAAAATTTTCAAAGTCTATCTTCCTAATTTGAAGTCGAATTTCAACATTTCTCATATATTTGAGTGAGTTTGCATCTTACTTTGTCAGATATCATCGAATAACATCCATTGAAGCCCATTGAGGTCAACTGTCACTTTGTAATAATTGAAAATTTTCAAAGTCTATCTTCCTAATTTGAAGTCGCATTTCAACATTTCTCATATATTCGAGTGAGTTTGCATCTAACTTTGTCAGATATCATCGAATAACATCCATTGAAGCCCATTGAGGTCAACTGTCACTTTGTAATAATTGAAAATTTTCAAAGTCTATCTTCCTAATTTGAAGTCGAATTTCAACATTTCTCATATATTTGAGTGAGTTTGCATCTAACTTTGTCAGCAATCATCGAATAACATCCATTGAAGCCCATTGAGGTCAACTGTCACTTTGTAATAATTGAAAATTTTCAAAGTCTATCTTCCTAATTTGAAGTCGAATTTCAACATTTCTCATATATTCGAGTGAGTTTGCATCTAACTTTGTCAGATATCATCGAATAACATCCATTGAAGCCCAGTGAGGTCAACTGTCACTTTGTAATAATTGAAAATTTTCAAAGTCTATCTTCCTAATTTGAAGTCGCATTTCAACATTTCTCATATATTCGAGTGAGTTTGCATCCTACTTTGTCAGATATCATCGAATAACATCCATTGAAGCCCATTGAGGTCAACTGTCACTCTGTAATAATTGAAAATTTTCAAAGTCTATCTTCCTAATTTGAAGTCGAATTTCAACATTTCTCATATATTTGAGTGAGTTTGCATCTAACTTTGTCAGCAATCATCGAATAACGTCCATTGAAGCCCATTGAGGTCAACTGTCACTTTGTAATAATTGAAAATTTTCAAAGTCTATCTTCCTAATTTGAAGTCGAATCTCAACATTTCTCATATTTTTGAGTGTGTTTGCATCTAACTTTGTCAGCAATCATCGAATAACATCCATTGAAGCCCATTGAGGTCAACTGTCACTTTGTAATAATTGAAAAATTTCAAAGTCTATCTTCCTAATTTGAAGTCGAATTTCAACATTTCTCATATATTTGAGTGAGTTTGCATCTAACTTTGTCAGATATCATCGAATAACATCGATTGAAGCCCTTTGAGGTCAACTGTCACTTTGTAATAATTGAAAATTTTCAAAGTCTATCTTCCTAATTTGAAGTCGAATTTCAACATTTCTCATATATTTGAGTGAGTTTGCATCTAACTTTGTCAGATATCATCGAATAACATCCATTGAAGCATATTGAGGTCAACTGTCACTTGGTAATAATTGAAAATTTTCAAAGCCTATCTTCCTAATTTGAAGTCGAATTTCAACATTTCTCATATATTTGAGTGAGTTTGCATCTTACTTTGTCAGATATCATCGAATAACATCCATTGAAGCCCATTGAGGTCAACTGTCACTTTGTAATAATTGAAAATTTTCAAAGTCTATCTTCCTAATTTGAAGTCGAATTTCAACATTTCTCATATATTTGTGTGAGTTTGCATCTAACTTTGTCAGATATCATCGAATAACATCCATTGAAGCCCATTGAGGTCAACTGTCACTTTGTAATAATTGAAAATTTTCAAAGTATATCTTCCTAATTTGAAGTCGCATTTCAACATTTCTCATATATTCGAGTGAGTTTGCATCTAACTTTGTCAGATATCATCGAATAACATCCATTGAAGCCCATTGAGGTCAACTGTCACTTTGTAATAATTGAAAATTTTCAAAGTCTATCTTCCTAATTTGAAGTCGAATTTCAACATTTCTCATATATTTGAGTGAGTTTGCATCTAACTTTGTCAGCAATCATCGAATAACATCCATTGAAGCCCATTGAGGTCAACTGTCACTTTGTAATAATTGAAAATTTTCAAAGTCTATCTTCCTAATTTGAAGTCGCATTTCAACATTTCTCATATATTCGAGTGAGTTTGCATCTAACTTTGTCAGATATCATCGAATAACATCCATTGAAGCCCATTGAGGTCAACTGTCACTTTGTAATAATAGAAAATTTTCAAAGTCTATCTTCCTATTTTGAAGTCGAATTTCAACATTTCTCATATATTTGAGTGAGTTTGCATCTTACTTTGTCAGCAATCATCGAATAACATCCATTGAAGCCCATTGAGGTCAACTGTCACTTTGTAATAATTGAAAATTTTTAAAGTCTATCTTCCTAATTTGAAGTCGAATTTCAACATTTCTCATATATTTGAGTGAGTTTGCATCTAACTTTGTCAGATATCATCGAATAACATCCATTGAAGCCCATTGAGGTCAACTGTCACTTTGTAATAATTGAAAATTTTCAAAGTCTATCTTCCTAATTTGAAGTCGCATTTCAACATTTCTCATATATTCGAGTGAGTTTGCATCCTACTTTGTCAGATATCATCGAATAACATCCATTGAAGCCCATTGAGGTCAACTGTCACTCTGTAATAATTGAAAATTTTCAAAGTCTATCTTCCTAATTTGAAGTCGAATTTCAACATTTCTCATATATTTGAGTGAGTTTGCATCTAACTTTGTCAGTAATCATCGAATAACGTCCATTGAAGCCCATTGAGGTCAACTGTCACTTTGTAATAATTGAAAATTTTCAAAGTCTATCTTCCTAATTTGAAGTCGAATCTCAACATTTCTCATATTTTTGAGTGAGTTTGCATCTAACTTTGTCAGCAATCATCGAATAACATCCATTGAAGCCCATTGAGGTCAACTGTCACTTTGTAATAATTGAAAATTTTCAAAGTCTATCTTCCTAATTTGAAGTCGAATTTCAACATTTCTCATATATTTGAGTGAGTTTGCATCTAACTTTGTCAGATATCATCGAATAACATCGATTGAAGCCCTTTGAGGTCAACTGTCACTTTGTAATAATTGAAAATTTTCAAAGTCTATCTTCCTAATTTGAAGTCGAATTTCAACATTTCTCATATATTTGAGTGAGTTTGCATCTAACTTTGTCAGATATCATCGAATAACATCCATTGAAGCATATTGAGGTCAACTGTCACTTTGTAATAATTGAAAATTTTCAAAGTCTATCTTCCTAATTTGAAGTCGCATTTCAACATTTCTCATATATTCGAGTGAGTTTGCATCCTACTTTGTCAGATATCATCGAATAACATCCATTGAAGCCCATTGAGGTCAACTGTCACTCTGTAATAATTGAAAATTTTCAAAGTCTATCTTCCTAATTTGAAGTCGAATTTCAACATTTCTCATATATTTGAGTGAGTTTGCATCTAACTTTGTCAGCAATCATCGAATAACGTCCATTGAAGCCCATTGAGGTCAACTGTCACTTTGTAATAATTGAAAATTTTCAAAGTCTATCTTCCTAATTTGAAGTCGAATCTCAACATTTCTCATATTTTTGAGTGAGTTTGCATCTAACTTTGTCAGCAATCATCGAATAACATCCATTGAAGCCCATTGAGGTCAACTGTCACTTTGTAATAATTGAAAAATTTCAAAGTCTATCTTCCTAATTTGAAGTCGAATTTCAACATTTCTCATATATTTGAGTGAGTTTGCATCTAACTTTGTCAGATATCATCGAATAACATCGATTGAAGCCCTTTGAGGTCAACTGTCACTTTGTAATAATTGAAAATTTTCAAAGTCTATCTTCCTAATTTGAAGTCGCATTTCAACATTTCTCATATATTCGAGTGAGTTTGCATCCTACTTTGTCAGATATCATCGAATAACATCCATTGAAGCCCATTGAGGTCAACTGTCACTCTGTAATAATTGAAAATTTTCAAAGTCTATCTTCCTAATTTGAAGTCGAATTTCAACATTTCTCATATATTTGAGTGAGTTTGCATCTAACTTTGTCAGCAATCATCGAATAACGTCCATTGAAGCCCATTGAGGTCAACTGTCACTTTGTAATAATTGAAAATTTTCAAAGTCTATCTTCCTAATTTGAAGTCGAATCTCAACATTTCTCATATTTTTGAGTGAGTTTGCATCTAACTTTGTCAGCAATCATCGAATAACATCCATTGAAGCCCATTGAGGTCAACTGTCACTTTGTAATAATTGAAAAATTTCAAAGTCTATCTTCCTAATTTGAAGTCGAATTTCAACATTTCTCATATATTTGAGTGAGTTTGCATCTAACTTTGTCAGATATCATCGAATAACATCGATTGAAGCCCTTTGAGGTCAACTGTCACTTTGTAATAATTGAAAATTTTCAAAGTCTATCTTCCTAATTTGAAGTCGAATTTCAACATTTCTCATATATTTGAGTGAGTTTGCATCTAACTTTGTCAGATATCATCGAATAACATCCATTGAAGCATATTGAGGTCAACTGTCACTTGGTAATAATTGAAAATTTTCAAAGCCTATCTTCCTAATTTGAAGTCGAATTTCAACATTTCTCATATATTTGAGTGAGTTTGCATCTTACTTTGTCAGATATCATCGAATAACATCCATTGAAGCCCATTGAGGTCAACTGTCACTTTGTAATAATTGAAAATTTTCAAAGTCTATCTTCCTAATTTGAAGTCGAATTTCAACATTTCTCATATATTTGTGTGAGTTTGCATCTAACTTTGTCAGATATCATCGAATAACATCCATTGAAGCCCATTGAGGTCAACTGTCACTTTGTAATAATTGAAAATTTTCAAAGTATATCTTCCTAATTTGAAGTCGCATTTCAACATTTCTCATATATTCGAGTGAGTTTGCATCTAACTTTGTCAGATATCATCGAATAACATCCATTGAAGCCCATTGAGGTCAACTGTCACTTTGTAATAATTGAAAATTTTCAAAGTCTATCTTCCTAATTTGAAGTCGAATTTCAACATTTCTCATATATTTGAGTGAGTTTGCATCTAACTTTGTCAGCAATCATCGAATAACATCCATTGAAGCCCATTGAGGTCAACTGTCACTTTGTAATAATTGAAAATTTTCAAAGTCTATCTTCCTAATTTGAAGTCGCATTTCAACATTTCTCATATATTCGAGTGAGTTTGCATCTAACTTTGTCAGATATCATCGAATAACATCCATTGAAGCCCATTGAGGTCAACTGTCACTTTGTAATAATTGAAAATTTTCAAAGTCTATCTTCCTATTTTGAAGTCGAATTTCAACATTTCTCATATATTTGAGTGAGTTTGCATCTAACTTTGTCAGCAATCATCGAATAACATCCATTGAAGCCCATTGAGGTCAACTGTCACTTTGTAATAATTGAAAATTTTCAAAGTCTATCTTCCTAATTTGAAGTCGAATTTCAACATTTCTCATATATTTGTGTGAGTTTGCATCTAACTTTGTCAGATATCATCGAATAACATCCATTGAAGCCCATTGAGGTCAACTGTCACTTTGTAATAATTGAAAATTTTCAAGTCTATCTTCCTAATTTGAAGTCGAATTTCAACATTTCTCATATATTTGAGTGAGTTTGCATCTAACTTTGTCAGATATCATCTTAACATCCATTGAAGCCCATTGAGGTCAACTGTCACTTTGTAATAATTGAAAATTTTCAAAGTCTATCTTCCTAATTTGAAGTCGAATTTCGACATTTCTCATATATTTGAGTGAGTTTGCATCTAACTTTGTCAGATATCATCTAATAACACCCATTGAAGCCCATTGAGGTCAACTGTCAATTTGTAATAATTGAAAATTTTCAAAGTCTATCTTCCTAATTTGAAGTCGCATTTCAACATTTCTCATATATTCGAGTGAGTTTGCATCTAACTTTGTCAGCAATCATCGAATAACATCCATTGAAGCCCATTGAGGTCAACTGTCACTTTGTAATAATTGAAAATTTTCAAAGTCTATCTTCCTAATTTGAAGTCGAATTTCAACATTTCTCATATATTTGTGTGAGTTTGCATCTAACTTTGTCAGATATCATCGAATAACATCCATTGAAGCCCATTGAGGTCAACTGTCACTTTGTAATAATTGAAAATTTTCAAGTCTATCTTCCTAATTTGAAGTCGAATTTCAACATTTCTCATATATTTGAGTGAGTTTGCATCTAACTTTGTCAGATATCATCGAATAACATCCATTGAAGCCCATTGAGGTCAACTGTCACTTTGTAATAATTGAAAATTTTCAAAGTCTATCTTCCTAATTTGAAGTCGAATTTCAACATTTCTCATATATTTGAGTGAGTTTGCATCTAACTTTGTCAGATATCATCGAATAACATCCATTGAAGCCCATTGAGGTCAACTGTCACTTTGTAATAATTGAAAATTTTCAAAGTCTATCTTCCTAATTTTGAAGTCGCATTTCAACATTTCTCATATATTCGAGTGAGTTTGCATCCTACTTTGTCAGATATCATCGAATAACATCCATTGAAGCCCATTGAGGTCAACTGTCACTCTGTAATAATTGAAAATTTTCAAAGTCTATCTTCCTAATTTGAAGTCGAATTTCAACATTTTCTCATATATTTGAGTGAGTTTGCATCTAACTTTGTCAGCAATCATCGAATAACGTCCATTGAAGCCCATTGAGGTCAACTGTCACTTTGTAATAATTGAAAATTTTCAAAGTCTATCTTCCTAATTTGAAGTCGAATCTCAACATTTCTCATATTTTTGAGTGAGTTTGCATCTAACTTTGTCAGCAATCATCGAATAACATCCATTGAAGCCCATTGAGGTCAACTGTCACTTTGTAATAATTGAAAATTTTCAAAGTCTATCTTCCTAATTTGAAGTCGAATTTCAACATTTCTCATATATTGAGTGAGGTTTGCATCTAACTTTGTCAGATATCATCGAATTACATCGATTGAAGCCCTTTGAGGTCAACTGTCACTTTGTAATAATTGAAAATTTTCAAAGTCTATCTTCCTAATTTGAAGTCGAATTTCAACATTTCTCATATATTTGAGTGAGTTTGCATCTAACTTTGTCAGATATCATCGAATAACATCCATTGAAGCATATTGAGGTCAACTGTCACTTTGTAATAATTGAAAATTTTCAAAGTCTATCTTCCTAATTTGAAGTCGCATTTCAACATTTCTCATATATTCGAGTGAGTTTGCATCCTACTTTGTCAGATATCATCGAATAACATCCATTGAAGCCCATTGAGGTCAACTGTCACTCTGTAATAATTGAAAATTTTCAAAGTCTATCTTCCTAATTTGAAGTCGAATTTCAACATTTCTCATATATTTGAGTGAGTTTGTATCTAACTTTGTCAGCAATCATCGAATAACGTCCATTGAAGCCCATTGAGGTCAACTGTCACTTTGTAATAATTGAAAATTTTCAAAGTCTATCTTCCTAATTTGAAGTCGAATCTCAACATTTCTCATATTTTTGAGTGAGTTTGCATCTAACTTTGTCAGCAATCATCGAATAACATCCATTGAAGCCCATTGAGGTCAACTGTCACTTTGTAATAATTGAAAAATTTCAAAGTCTATCTTCCTAATTTGAAGTCGAATTTCAACATTTCTCATATATTTGAGTGAGTTTGCATCTAACTTTGTCAGATATCATCGAATAACATCGATTGAAGCCCTTTGAGGTCAACTGTCACTTTGTAATAATTGAAAATTTTCAAAGTCTATCTTCCTAATTTGAAGTCGCATTTCAACATTTCTCATATATTCGAGTGAGTTTGCATCCTACTTTGTCAGATATCATCGAATAACATCCATTGAAGCCCATTGAGGTCAACTGTCACTCTGTAATAATTGAAAATTTTCAAAGTCTATCTTCCTAATTTGAAGTCGAATTTCAACATTTCTCATATATTTGAGTGAGTTTGCATCTAACTTTGTCAGCAATCATCGAATAACGTCCATTGAAGCCCATTGAGGTCAACTGTCACTTTGTAATAATTGAAAATTTTCAAAGTCTATCTTCCTAATTTGAAGTCGAATCTCAACATTTCTCATATTTTTGAGTGAGTTTGCATCTAACTTTGTCAGCAATCATCGAATAACATCCATTGAAGCCCATTGAGGTCAACTGTCACTTTGTAATAATTGAAAAATTTCAAAGTCTATCTTCCTAATTTGAAGTCGAATTTCAACATTTCTCATATATTTGAGTGAGTTTGCATCTAACTTTGTCAGATATCATCGAATAACATCGATTGAAGCCCTTTGAGGTCAACTGTCACTTTGTAATAATTGAAAATTTTCAAAGTCTATCTTCCTAATTTGAAGTCGAATTTCAACATTTCTCATATATTTGAGTGAGTTTGCATCTAACTTTGTCAGATATCATCGAATAACATCCATTGAAGCATATTGAGGTCAACTGTCACTTGGTAATAATTGAAAATTTTCAAAGCCTATCTTCCTAATTTGAAGTCGAATTTCAACATTTCTCATATATTTGAGTGAGTTTGCATCTTACTTTGTCAGATATCATCGAATAACATCCATTGAAGCCCATTGAGGTCAACTGTCACTTTGTAATAATTGAAAATTTTCAAAGTCTATCTTCCTAATTTGAAGTCGAATTTCAACATTTCTCATATATTTGTGTGAGTTTGCATCTAACTTTGTCAGATATCATCGAATAACATCCATTGAAGCCCATTGAGGTCAACTGTCACTTTGTAATAATTGAAAATTTTCAAAGTATATCTTCCTAATTTGAAGTCGCATTTCAACATTTCTCATATATTCGAGTGAGTTTGCATCTAACTTTGTCAGATATCATCGAATAACATCCATTGAAGCCCATTGAGGTCAACTGTCACTTTGTAATAATTGAAAATTTTCAAAGTCTATCTTCCTAATTTGAAGTCGAATTTCAACATTTCTCATATATTTGAGTGAGTTTGCATCTAACTTTGTCAGCAATCATCGAATAACATCCATTGAAGCCCATTGAGGTCAACTGTCACTTTGTAATAATTGAAAATTTTCAAAGTCTACCTTCCTAATTTGAAGTCGCATTTCAACATTTCTCATATATTCGAGTGAGTTTGCATCTAACTTTGTCAGATATCATCGAATAACATCCATTGAAGCCCATTGAGGTCAACTGTCACTTTGTAATAATTGAAAATTTTCAAAGTCTATCTTCCTATTTTGAAGTCGAATTTCAACATTTCTCATATATTTGAGTGAGTTTGCATCTAACTTTGTCAGCAATCATCGAATAACATCCATTGAAGCCCATTGAGGTCAACTGTCACTTTGTAATAATTGAAAATTTTCAAAGTCTATCTTCCTAATTTGAAGTCGAATTTCAACATTTCTCATATATTTGTGTGAGTTTGCATCTAACTTTGTCAGATATCATCGAATAACATCCATTGAAGCCCATTGAGGTCAACTGTCACTTTGTAATAATTGAAAATTTTCAAGTCTATCTTCCTAATTTGAAGTCGAATTTCAACATTTCTCATATATTTGAGTGAGTTTGCATCTAACTTTGTCAGATATCATCGAATAACATCCATTGAAGCCCATTGAGGTCAACTGTCACTTTGTAATAATTGAAAATTTTCAAAGTCTATCTTCCTAATTTGAAGTCGAATTTCGACATTTCTCATATATTTGAGTGAGTTTGCATCTAACTTTGTCAGATATCATCTAATAACACCCATTGAAGCCCATTGAGGTCAACTGTCAATTTGTAATAATTGAAAATTTTCAAAGTCTATCTTCCTAATTTGAAGTCGCATTTCAACATTTCTCATATATTCGAGTGAGTTTGCATCTAACTTTGTCAGATATCATCGAATAACATCCATTGAAGCCCATTGAGGTCAACTGTCACTTTGTAATAATTGAAAATTTTCAAAGTCTATTTTCCTAATTTGAAGTCGCATTTCAACATTTCTCATATATTCGAGTGTGTTTGCATCTAACTTTGTCAGATATCATCGAATAACATCCATTGAAGCCCATTGAGGTCAACTGTCATTTTGTAATAATTGAAAATTTTCAAAGTCTATCTTCCTAATTTGAAGTCGAATTTCAACATTTCTCATATATTTGAGTGAGTTCGCATCTAACTTTGTCAGATATCATCTAATAACATCCATTGAAGCCCATTGAGGTCAACTGTCACTTTGTAATAATTGAAAATTTTTAAGTCTATCTTCCTAATTTGAAGTCGAATTTCAACATTTCTCATATATTTGAGTGAGTTTGCATCTAACTTTGTCAGATATCATCGAATAACATCCATTGAAGCCCATTGAGGTCAACTGTCACTTTGTAATAATTGAAAATTTTCAAAGTCTATCTTCCTAATTTGAAGACGAATTTCGACATTTCTCATATATTTGTGTGAGTTTGCATCTAACTTTGTCAGATATCATCGAATAACATCCATTGAAGCCCATTGAGGTCAACTGTCACTTTGTAATAATTGAAAATTTTCAAGTCTATCTTCCTAATTTGAAGTCGAATTTCAACATTTCTCATATATTTGAGTGTGTTTGCATCTAACTTTGTCAGATATCATCGAATAACATCCATTGAAGCCCATTGAGGTCAACTGTCACTTTGTAATAATTGAAAATTTTCAAAGTCTATCTTCCTAATTTGAAGTCGAATTTCGACATTTCTCATATATTTGAGTGAGTTCGCATCTAACTTTGTCAGATATCATCTAATAACATCCATTGAAGCCCATTGAGGTCAACTGTCACTTTGTAATAATTGAAAATTTTCAAAGTCTATCTTCCTAATTTGAAGTCGAATTTCAACATTTCTCATATATTTGTGTGAGTTTGCATCTAACTTTGTCAGATATCATCGAATAACATCCATTGAAGCCCATTGAGGTCAACTGTCACTTTGTAATAATTGAAAATTTTCAAAGTCTATCTTCCTAATTTGAAGTCGAATTTCAACATTTCTCATATATTTGTGTGAGTTTGCATCTAACTTTGTCAGATATCATCGAATAACATCCATTGAAGCCCATTGAGGTCAACTGTCACTTTGTAATAATTGAAAATTTTCAAAGTCTATCTTCCTAATTTGAAGTCGCATTTCAACATTTCTCATATATTTGAGTGAGTTTGCATCTAACTTTGTCAGATATCATCGAATAACATCCATTGAAGCCCATTGAGGTCAACTGTCACTTTGTAATAATTGAAAATTTTCAAAGTCTATCTTCCTAATTTGAAGTCGAATTTCAACATTTCTCATATATTTGAGTGAGTTTGCATCTAACTTTGTCAGCAATCATCGAATAACATCCATTGAAGCCCATTGAGGTCAACTGTCACTTTGTAATAATTGAAAATTTTCAAGTCTATCTTCCTAATTTGAAGTCGAATTTCAACATTTCTCATATATTTGAGTGAGTTTGCATCTAACTTTGTCAGATATCATCGAATAACATCGATTGAAGCCCATTGAGGTCAACTGTCACTTTGTAATAATTGAAAATTTTCAAAGTCTATCTTCCTAATTTGAAGTCGAATTTCAACATTTCTCATATATTTGAGTGAGTTTGCATCTAACTTTGTCAGATATCATCGAATAACATCCATTGAAGCCCATTGAGGTCAACTGTCACTTTGTAATAATTGAAAATTTTCAAAGTCTATCTTCCTAATTTGAAGTCGCATTTCAACATTTCTCATATATTCGAGTGAGTTTGCATCTAACTTTGTCAGCAATCATCGAATAACATCCATTGAAGCCCATTGAGGTCAACTGTCACTTTGTAATAATTGAAAATTTCCAAAGTCTATTTTCCTAATTTGAAGTCGAATTCCAACATTTCTCATACATTTGAGTGAGTTTGCATCTAAGTTTGTCAGATATCGTTGATTAACATCCATTGAAGCCCATTGAGGTCGATTGTTACTTTGTGTGGATTGAAAATTTTCAAAGTCTATCTTCCTAATTTGAAGTCGAATTTCAACATTTCTCATATATTTGAGTGAGTTTGCATCTAACTTTGTCAGCAATCATCGAATAACATCCATTGAAGCCCATTGAGGTCAACTGTCACTTTGTAATAATTGAAAATTTTCAAGTCTATCTTCCTAATTTGAAGTCGAATTTCAACATTTCTCATATATTTGAGTGAGTTTGCATCTAACTTTGTCAGATATCATCGAATAACATCCAGTGAAACCCATTGAGGTCAACTGTCACTTTGTAATAATTGAAAATTTTCAAGTCTATCTTCCTAATTTGAAGTCGCATTTCAACATTTCTCATATATTCGAGTGAGTTTGCATCTAACTTTGTCAGATATCATCGAATAACATCCATTGAAGCCCATTGAGGTCAACTGTCACTTTGTAATAATTGAAAATTTTCAAAGTCTATCTTCCTAATTTGAAGTCGAATTTCAACATTTCTCATATATTTGAGTGAGTTTGCATCTAACTTTGTCAGCAATCATCGAATAACATCCATTGAAGCCCATTGAGGTCAACTGTCACTTTGTAATAATTGAAAATTTTCAAGTCTATCTTCCTAATTTGAAGTCGAATTTCAACATTTCTCATATATTTGAGTGAGTTTGCATCTAACTTTGTCAGATATCATCGAATAACATCCATTGAAGCCCATTGAGGTCAACTGTCACTTTGCAATAATTGAAAATTTTCAAAGTCTATCTTCCTAATTTGAAGTCGAATTTCGACATTTCTCATATATTTGAGTGAGTTCGCATCTAATTTTGTCAGATATCATCTAATAACATCCATTGAAGCCCATTGAGGTCAACTGTCACTTTGTAATAATTGAAAATTTTCAAAGTCTATCTTCCTAATTTGAAGTCGAATTTCAACATTTCTCATATATTTGTGTGAGTTTGCATCTAACTTTGTCAGATATCATCGAATAACATCCATTGAAGCCCATTGAGGTCAACTGTCACTTTGTAATAATTGAAAATTTTCAAAGTCTATCTTCCTAATTTGAAGTCGCATTTCAACATTTCTCATATATTTGAGTGAGTTTGCATCTAACTTTGTCAGATATCATCGAATAACATCCATTGAAGCCCATTGAGGTCAACTGTCACTTTGTAATAATTGAAAATTTTCAAAGTCTATCTTCCTAATTTGAAGTCGCATTTCAACATTTCTCATATATTCGAGTGAGTTTGCATCTAACTTTGTCAGATATCATCGAATAACATCCATTGAAGCCCATTGAGGTCAAATGTTACTTTGTAATAATTGAAAATTTTCAAAGTCTATCTTCCTAATTTGAAGTCGAATTTCGACATTTCTCATATATTTGAGTGAGTTTGCATCTAACTTTGTCAGATATCATCGAATAACATCGATTGAAGCCCATTGAGGTCAACTGTCACTTTGTAATAATTGAAAATTTTCAAAGTCTATCTTCCTAATTTGAAGTCGAATTTCAACATTTCTCATATATTTGAGTGAGTTTGCATCTAACTTTGTCAGATATCATCGAATAACATCCATTGAAGCCCATTGAGGTCAACTGTCACTTTGTAATAATTAAAAATTTTCAAAGTCTATCTTCCTAATTTGAAGTCGAATTTCAACATTTCTCATATATTTGAGTGAGTTTGCATCTAACTTTGTCAGCAATCATCGAATAACATCCATTGAAGCCCATTGAGGTCAACTGTCACTTTGTAATAATTGAAAATTTTCAAAGTCTATCTTCCTAATTTGAAGTCGAATTTCAACATTTCTCATATATTTGAGTGAGTTTGCATCTAACTTTGTCAGCAATCATCGAATAACATCCATTGAAGCCCATTGAGGTCAACTGTCACTTTGTAATAATTGAAAATTTTCAAAGTCTATCTTCCTAATTTGAAGTCGAATTTCAACATTTCTCATATATTTGAGTGAGTTTGCATCTAACTTTGTCAGATATCATCGAATAACATCGATTGAAGCCCATTGAGGTCAACTGTCACTTTGTAATAATTGAAAATTTTCAAAGTCTATCTTCCTAATTTGAAGTCGCATTTAAACATTTCTCATATATTCGAGTGAGTTTGCATCTAACTTTGTCAGATATCATCGAATAACATCCATTGAAGCCCATTGAGGTCAACTGTTACTTTGTAATAATTGAAAATTTTCAAAGTCTATCTTCCTAATTTGAAGTCGAATTTCAACATTTCTCATATATTTGAGTGAGTTTGCATCTAACTTTGTCAGCAATCATCGAATAACATCCATTGAAGCCCATTGAGGTCAACTGTCACTTTGTAATAATTGAAAATTTTCAAAGTCTATCTTCCTAATTTGAAGTCGAATTTCAACATTTCTCATATATTTGAGTGAGTTTGCATCTAACTTTGTCAGATATCATCGAATAACATCGATTGAAGCCCATTGAGGTCAACTGTCACTTTGTAATAATTGAAAATTTTCAAAGTCTATCTTCCTAATTTGAAGTCGCATTTCAACATTTCTCATATATTCGAGTGAGTTCGCATCTAATTTTGTCAGATATCATCGAATAACATCCAGTGAAACCCATTGAGGTCAACTGTCACTTTGTAATAATTGAAAATTTTCAAAGTCTATCTTCCTAATTTGAAGTCGAATTTCGACATGTCTCATATATTTGAGTGAGTTCGCATCTAATTTTGTCAGATATCATCTAATAACATCCATTGAAGCCCATTGAGGTCAACTGTCACTTTGTAATAATTGAAAATTTTCAAAGTCTATCTTCCTAATTTGAAGTCGAATTTCAACATTTCTCATATATTTGTGTGAGTTTGCATCTAACTTTGTCAGATATCATCGAATAACATCCATTGAAGCCCATTGAGGTCAACTGTCACTTTGTAATAATTGAAAATTTTCAAGTCTATCTTCCTAATTTGAAGTCGAATTTCAACATTTCTCATATATTTGAGTGAGTTTGCATCTAACTTTGTCAGATATCATCGAATAACATCCATTGTAGCCCATTGAGGTCAACTGTCACTTTGCAATAATTGAAAATTTTCAAAGTCTATCTTCCTAATTTGAAGTCGAATTTCGACATTTCTCATATATTTGAGTGAGTTCGCATCTAATTTTGTCAGATATCATCTAATAACATCCATTGAAGCCCATTGAGGTCAACTGTCACTTTGTAATAATTGAAAATTTTCAAAGTCTATCTTCCTAATTTGAAGTCGAATTTCAACATTTCTCATATATTTGTGTGAGTTTGCATCTAACTTTGTCAGATATCATCGAATAACATCCATTGAAGCCCATTGAGGTCAACTGTCACTTTGTAATAATTGAAAATTTTCAAAGTCTATCTTCCTAATTTGAAGTCGCATTTCAACATTTCTCATATATTTGAGTGAGTTTGCATCTAACTTTGTCAGATATCATCGAATAACATCCATTGAAGCCCATTGAGGTCAACTGTCACTTTGTAATAATTGAAAATTTTCAAAGTCTATCTTCCTAATTTGAAGTCGCATTTCAACATTTCTCATATATTCGAGTGAGTTTGCATCTAACTTTGTCAGATATCATCGAATAACATCCATTGAAGCCCATTGAGGTCAAATGTTACTTTGTAATAATTGAAAATTTTCAAAGTCTATCTTCCTAATTTGAAGTCGAATTTCGACATTTCTCATATATTTGAGTGAGTTTGCATCTAACTTTGTCAGATATCATCGAATAACATCGATTGAAGCCCATTGAGGTCAACTGTCACTTTGTAATAATTGAAAATTTTCAAAGTCTATCTTCCTAATTTGAAGTCGAATTTCAACATTTCTCATATATTTGAGTGAGTTTGCATCTAACTTTGTCAGATATCATCGAATAACATCCATTGAAGCCCATTGAGGTCAACTGTCACTTTGTAATAATTAAAAATTTTCAAAGTCTATCTTCCTAATTTGAAGTCGAATTTCAACATTTCTCATATATTTGAGTGAGTTTGCATCTAACTTTGTCAGCAATCATCGAATAACATCCATTGAAGCCCATTGAGGTCAACTGTCACTTTGTAATAATTGAAAATTTTCAAAGTCTATCTTCCTAATTTGAAGTCGAATTTCAACATTTCTCATATATTTGAGTGAGTTTGCATCTAACTTTGTCAGCAATCATCGAATAACATCCATTGAAGCCCATTGAGGTCAACTGTCACTTTGTAATAATTGAAAATTTTCAAAGTCTATCTTCCTAATTTGAAGTCGAATTTCAACATTTCTCATATATTTGAGTGAGTTTGCATCTAACTTTGTCAGATATCATCGAATAACATCGATTGAAGCCCATTGAGGTCAACTGTCACTTTGTAATAATTGAAAATTTTCAAAGTCTATCTTCCTAATTTGAAGTCGCATTTCAACATTTCTCATATATTCGAGTGAGTTTGCATCTAACTTTGTCAGATATCATCGAATAACATCCATTGAAGCCCATTGAGGTCAACTGTTACTTTGTAATAATTGAAAATTTTCAAAGTCTATCTTCCTAATTTGAAGTCGAATTTCAACATTTCTCATATATTTGAGTGAGTTTGCATCTAACTTTGTCAGCAATCATCGAATAACATCCATTGAAGCCCATTGAGGTCAACTGTCACTTTGTAATAATTGAAAATTTTCAAAGTCTATCTTCCTAATTTGAAGTCGAATTTCAACATTTCTCATATATTTGAGTGAGTTTGCATCTAACTTTGTCAGATATCATCGAATAACATCGATTGAAGCCCATTGAGGTCAACTGTCACTTTGTAATAATTGAAAATTTTCAAAGTCTATCTTCCTAATTTGAAGTCGCATTTCAACATTTCTCATATATTCGAGTGAGTTCGCATCTAATTTTGTCAGATATCATCGAATAACATCCAGTGAAACCCATTGAGGTCAACTGTCACTTTGTAATAATTGAAAATTTTCAAAGTCTATCTTCCTAATTTGAAGTCGAATTTCGACATTTCTCATATATTTGAGTGAGTTCGCATCTAATTTTGTCAGATATCATCTAATAACATCCATTGAAGCCCATTGAGGTCAACTGTCACTTTGTAATAATTGAAAATTTTCAAAGTCTATCTTCCTAATTTGAAGTCGAATTTCAACATTTCTCCTATATTTATGTGAGTTTGCATCTAACTTTGTCAGATATCATCGAATAACATCCATTGAAGCCCATTGAGGTCAACTGTCACTTTGTAATAATTGAAAATTTTCAAGTCTATCTTCCTAATTTGAAGTCGAATTTCAACATTTCTCATATATTTGAGTGAGTTTGCATCTAACTTTGTCAGATATCATCGAATAACATCCATTGAAGCCCATTGAGGTCAACTGTCACTTTGTAATAATTGAAAATTTTCAAAGTCTATCTTCCTAATTTGAAGTCGAATTTCGACATTTCTCATATATTTGAGTGAGTTCGCATCTAATTTTGTCAGATATCATCTAATAACATTCATTGAAGCCCATTGAGGTCAACTGTCACTTTGTAATAATTGAAAATTTTCAAAGTCTATCTTCCTAATTTGAAGTCGAATTTCAACATTTCTCATATATTTGTGTGAGTTTGCATCTAACTTTGTCAGATATCATCGAATAACATCCATTGAAGCCCATTGAGGTCAACTGTCACTTTGTAATAATTGAAAATTTTCAAAGTCTATCTTCCTAATTTGAAGTCGCATTTCAACATTTCTCATATATTTGAGTGAGTTTGCATCTAACTTTGTCAGATATCATCGAATAACATCCATTGAAGCCCATTGAGGTCAACTGTCACTTTGTAATAATTGAAAATTTTCAAAGTCTATCTTCCTAATTTGAAGTCGCATTTCAACATTTCTCATATATTCGAGTGAGTTTGCATCTAACTTTGTCAGATATCATCGAATAACATCCATTGAAGCCCATTGAGGTCAAATGTTACTTTGTAATAATTGAAAATTTTCAAAGTCTATCTTCCTAATTTGAAGTCGAATTTCGACATTTCTCATATATTTGAGTGAGTTTGCATCTAACTTTGTCAGATATCATCGAATAACATCGATTGAAGCCCATTGAGGTCAACTGTCACTTTGTAATAATTGAAAATTTTCAAAGTCTATCTTCCTAATTTGAAGTCGAATTTCAACATTTCTCATATATTTGAGTGAGTTTGCATCTAACTTTGTCAGATATCATCGAATAACATCCATTGAAGCCCATTGAGGTCAACTGTCACTTTGTAATAATTAAAAATTTTCAAAGTCTATCTTCCTAATTTGAAGTCGAATTTCAACATTTCTCATATATTTGAGTGAGTTTGCATCTAACTTTGTCAGCAATCATCGAATAACATCCATTGAAGCCCATTGAGGTCAACTGTCACTTTGTAATAATTGAAAATTTTCAAAGTCTATCTTCCTAATTTGAAGTCGAATTTCAACATTTCTCATATATTTGAGTGAGTTTGCATCTAACTTTGTCAGCAATCATCGAATAACATCCATTGAAGCCCATTGAGGTCAACTGTCACTTTGTAATAATTGAAAATTTTCAAAGTCTATCTTCCTAATTTGAAGTCGAATTTCAACATTTCTCATATATTTGAGTGAGTTTGCATCTAACTTTGTCAGATATCATCGAATAACATCGATTGAAGCCCATTGAGGTCAACTGTCACTTTGTAATAATTGAAAATTTTCAAAGTCTATCTTCCTAATTTGAAGTCGCATTTCAACATTTCTCATATATTCGAGTGAGTTTGCATCTAACTTTGTCAGATATCATCGAATAACATCCATTGAAGCCCATTGAGGTCAACTGTTACTTTGTAATAATTGAAAATTTTCAAAGTCTATCTTCCTAATTTGAAGTCGAATTTCAACATTTCTCATATATTTGAGTGAGTTTGCATCTAACTTTGTCAGCAATCATCGAATATCATCCATTGAAGCCCATTGAGGTCAACTGTCACTTTGTAATAATTGAAAATTTTCAAAGTCTATCTTCCTAATTTGAAGTCGAATTTCAACATTTCTCATATATTTGAGTGAGTTTGCATCTAACTTTGTCAGATATCATCGAATAACATCGATTGAAGCCCATTGAGGTCAACTGTCACTTTGTAATAATTGAAAATTTTCAAAGTCTATCTTCCTAATTTGAAGTCGCATTTCAACATTTCTCATATATTCGAGTGAGTTTGCATCTAACTTTGTCAGATATCATCGAATAACATCCATTGAAACCCATTGAGGTCAACTGTCACTTTGTAATAATTAAAAATTTTCAAAGTCTATCTTCCTAATTTGAAGTCGAATTTCAACATTTCTCATATATTTGAGTGAGTTTGCATCTAACTTTGTCAGATATCATCGAATAACATCCATTGAAGCCCATTGAGGTCAACTGTCACTTTGTAATAATTGAAAATTTTCAAAGTCTATCTTCCTAATTTGAAGTCGCATTTCAACATTTCTCATATATTCGAGTGAGTTTACATCTAACTTTGTCAGATATCATCGAATAACATCCATTGAAGCCCATTGAGGTCAACTGTCACTTTGTAATAATTGAAAATTTTCAAAGTCTATCTTCCTAATTTGAAGTCGAATTTCAACATTTCTCATATATTTGAGTGAGTTTGCATCTAACTTTGTCAGCAATCATCGAATAACATCCATTGAAGCCCATTGAGGTCAACTGTCACTTTGTAATAATTGAAAATTTTCAAAATCTATCTTCCTAATTTGAAGTCGAATTTCAACATTTCTCATATATTTGAGTGAGTTTGCATCTAACTTTGTCAGGTATCGTCGATTAACATCCACTGAAGCCCATTCAGGTCGATTGTCACTTTGTGGGGATTGAAAATTTCCAAAGTCTATTTTCCTAATTTGAAGTCGAATTTCAACATTTCTCATATATTTGAGTTAGTTTGCATCTAAGTTTGTCAGATATCGTTGATTAACATCCATTGAAGCCCATTGATGTCGATTGTCACTTTGTGTGGATTGAAAATTTTCAAAGTCTATCTTCCTAATTTGAAGTCGAATTTCAACATTTCTCATATATTCGAGTGAGTTTGCATCTAACTTTGTCAGATATCATCGAACTACATCCATTGCCGATTAACATCCAGTGAAGCCCATTCAGGTCGATTGTCACTTTGTGTGGATTGAAAATTTTCAAAGTCTATCTTCCTAATTTGAAAACTAATTTCAACATTCCTCATATATTTGAGTGAGTTGCATCTAACTTTGTCAGATATTGTTGATTAACATCCACTGAAGCCCATTAAGGTCGATTGTCACTTTGTGTTGATTGAAAATTTTCAAAGTCTATCTTCCTAATTTGAAGTCGAATTTCAACATTTTTTATATATTTGAGTGAGTTTGTATCTAACTTTGTCAGGTATCGTCGATTAACATCCACTGAAGCCCATTCAGGTCGATTGTCACTTTGTGTGGATTGAAAATTTTCAAAGTCTATCTTCCTAATTTGAAAACGAATTTCAAGATTCCTCATATATTTGAGTGAGTTTGCATCTAACTCTGTCAGATATCGTTGATTAACATCCACTGAAGCCCATTAAGGTCGATTGTCACTTTGTGTTGATTGAAAATTTTCAAAGTCTATCTTCCTAATTTGAAATCGAATTTCGACATTTTTTATATATTTGAGTAAGTTTCCATTTAACATTGTCAGATATCGCCGATTAACATCCATTGAAGCCTATTGAGGCCTAGTGTCACTTTGTGTGGATTGAAAATTTTCAAAGTCTATCTTCCTAATTTGAAGTCGAATTTCAACATTTCTCATATATTCGAGTGAGTTTGCATCTAACTTTGTCAGATATCGCCGATTAAACATCCATTGAAGCCCTTTGAGGTCGATTGTCAATTTGTGTGGATTGAAAATTTTCAAAGTCTATCTTCCTAATTTGAAGTCGAATTTCAACATTTCTTATATATTTAAGTGAGTTTGTATCTAACTTTGTCAGGTATCGTCGATTAACATCCACTGAAGCCCATTCAGGTCGATTGTCACTTTGTGTGGATTGAAAATTTTCAAAGTCTATCTTCCTAATTTGAAATCGAATTTCGACATTTCTTATATATTTGAGTAAGTCTGCATCTAACATTGTCAGATATCGCCGATTAACATCCATTGAATCCTATTGAGGCCGAGTGTCACTTTGTGTGGATTGAAAATTTTCAAAGTCTTTCTTCCTAATTTGAAGTCGAATTCCAACATTTCTCATATATTTGCATCTAACTTTGTCAGATATCGTCGATTAACATCTATTGAAGCTCATTGAGGTCGATTGTCACTTTGTGTTGATTGAAAATTTCCAAAGTCTATTTTCCTAATTTGGAGTCGAATTCCAGCATTTCTCATATATTTGAGTGAGTTTGCATCTAAGTTTTTCAGATATCGTTGATTAACATCCATTGAAGCCCATTGATGTCGATTGTCACTTTGTGTGGATTCAAAATTTTCAAAGTCTATCTTCCTAATTTGAAGTCGAATTCCAACATTTCTCATATATTTGAGTGAGTTTGCATCTAACTTTGTCAGATATCGCCGATTAACATCCATTGAAGCCTATTGAGGCCGAGTGTCACTTTGTGTGGATTGAAAATTTTCAAAGTCTTTCTTCCTAATTTGAAGTCGAATTCCAACATTTCTCATATATTTGCATCTAACTTTGTCAGATATCGTCGATTAACATCTATTGAAGCTCATTGAGGTCGATTGTCACTTTGTGTTGATTGAAAATTTCCAAAGTCTATTTTCCTAATTTGGAGTCGAATTCCAGCATTTCTCATATATTTGAGTGAGTTTGCATCTAAGTTTTTCAGATATCGTTGATTAACATCCATTGAAGCCCATTGATGTCGATTGTCACTTTGTGTGGATTCAAAATTTTCAAAGTCTATCTTCCTAATTTGAAGTCGAATTCCAACATTTCTCATACATTTGAGTAAGTTTGCATCTAACATTGTCAGATATCGCCGATTAACATCCAGTGAAGCCCATTGAGGTCGATTGTCACTTTTTGTGGATTGAAAATTTCCAAAGTCTATCTTCTTAATTTGAAGTCGATTTCAACATTTCTCATATATTTGAGTGAGTTTGCATCTAACTTTGTCAGATATCGTTGATTAACATCTATTGAAGCCCATTGAGGTCGATTGTCACTTTGTGTGGATTGCAAATTTTCAAAGTCTATCTTCCTAATTTGAAGTCGAATTTCAACATTTCTCATATATTTGAGTAAGTTTGCATCTAACATTGTCAGATATCGCCGATTAACATCCATTGAAGCCTATTGAGGTCGATTGTCACCTTGTGTGGATTGAAAATTTTCAAAGTTTATCTTCCTAAATTGAAGTCGAATTTCAACATTTCTTATACATTTGAGTGAGTTTGGATCTAACTTTTCCAGATATCGTCGATTAACATCCCCTGAAGCCCATTGAGGTCGATTGTCACTTTTTGTGGATTGAAAATTTCCAAATCTATCTTCCTAATTTGAAGTCGAATTTCAACATTTCTCATATATTTGAGTGAGTTTGAATCCAACTTTGTCAGATATCGTCGATTAACATCCATTGAAGCCCATTGAGGTCGATTGTCACTTTGTGTTGATTAAAAATTTCCAAAGTCTATTTTCCTAATTTGAAGTCGAATTCCAACATTTCTCATATATTTGAGTGAGTTTGCATCTAAGTTTGTCAGATATCGTTGATTAACATCCATTGAAGCCCATTGATGTCGATTGTCACTTTGTGTGGATTCAAAATTTTCAAAGTCTATATTCCTAATTTGAAGTCGAATTCCAACATTTCTCATATATTTGAGTAAGTTTGCATCTAACATTGTCAGATATCGCCGATTAACATCCATTGAAGCCTATTGAGGTCGATTGTCACTTTGTGTGGATTGAAAATTTTCAAAGTCTATCTTCGTAATTTGAAGTCGAATTTCAACATTTCTTATATATTTGAGTGAGTTTGTATCTAACTTTGTCAGGTATCGTCGATTAACATCCATTGAAGCCCTTTGAGGTCGATTGTCACTTTGTGTGGATTGAAAATTTTCAAAGTCTACCTTCCTAATTTGAAGTCGAATTTCAACATTTCTCATATATTTGAGTAAGTTTGCATCTAACATTGTCAGATATCGCCGATTAACATCCAGTGAAGCCCATTGAGGTCGATTGTCACTTTTTGTGGATTGAAAATTTCCAAAGTCTATCTTCCTAATTTGAAGTCGAATTTCAACATTTCTCATATATTTGAGTGAGTTTGCATCTAACTTTGTCAGATATCGTTGATTAACATCTATTGAAGCCCATTGAGGTCGATTGTCACTTTGTGTGGATTCAAAATTTTCAAAGTCTATATTCCTAATTTGAAGTCGAATTCCAACATTTCTCATATATTTGAGTAAGTTTGCATCTAACATTGTCAGATATCGCTGAAACATCTATTGAAGCCTATTGAGGCCGATTGTCACTTTGTGTGGATTGAAAATTTTTAAAGATTTTCTTCCTAATTTGAAGTCGAATTCCAACATTTCTCATATATTTGAGTGAGTTTGCATCTAACTTTGTCAGATATCGTCGATTAACATCCATTGAAGCCCATTGAGGTCGATTGTCACTTTGTGTGGATGGAAAATTTCCAAAGTCTATTTTCCTCATCTGAAGTCGAATTCCAACATTTCTCATATATTTGAGTGAGTTTGCATCTAAGTTTGTCAGATATCGTTGATTAACATCCATTGAAGCCCATTGAGGTCGATTGTCACTTTGTGTGGATTGAAAATTTTCAAAGTCTATCTTCCTAATTTGAAGTCGAATTTCAACATTTCTTATATATTTGAGTGAGTTTGCATCTAACTTTGTCAGGTATCGTCGATTAACATCCATTGAAGCCCATTGAGGTCGATTGTTACTTTGTGTGGATTGAAAATTTTCAAAGTCTATCTTCCTAAATTGAAGTCGAATTTCAACATGTCTTATACATTTGAGTGAGTTTGGATCTAACTTTTCCAGATATCGTCGATTAACATCCCCTGAAGCCCATTGAGGTCGATTGTCACTTTTTGTGGATTGAAAATATCCAAAGTCTATCTTCCTAATTTGAAGTCGAATTTCAACATTTCTCATATATTTGAGTGAGTTTGAATCTCACATTGTCAGATATCGCCGATTAACATCCATTGAAGCCTATTGAGGTCGATTGTCACTTTGTGTGGATTGAAAATTTCCAAACTCTATCTTCCTAATTTGAAATCGAATTTCGACATTTCTTATATATTTGAGTAAGTTTGCATCTAACATTGTCAGATATCGCCGATTAACATCCATTGAAGCCTATTGAGGCCGAGTGTCACTTTGTGTGGATTGAAAATTTTCAAAGTCTTTCTTCCTAATTTGAAGTCGAATTCCAACATTTCTCATATATTTGAGTGAGATTGCATCTAACTTTGTCAGATATCGTCGATTAACATCTATTGAAGCCCATTGAGGTCGATTGTCACTTTGTGTTGATTGAAAATTTCCAAAGTCTATTTTCCTAATTTGGAGTCGAATTCCAGCATTTCTCATATATTTGAGTGAGTTTGCATCTAAGTTTGTCAGATATCGTTGATTAATATCCATTGAAGCCCATTGATGTCGATTGTCACTTTGTGTGGATTGAAAATTTTCAAAGTCTATCTTCCTAATTTGAAGTCGAATTTCAACATTTCTCATATATTCGAGTGAGTTTGCATCTAACTTTGTCAGATATCGTCGATTAACATCCATTGAAGCCCATTGAGGTCGATTGTCACTTTGTGTTGATTAAAAATTTCCAAACTCTATTTTCCTAATTTGAAGTCGAATTTCAACATTTCTCATATATTTGAGTTAGTTTGCATCCAAGTTTGTCAGATATCGTTGATTAACATCCATTGAAGCCCATTGAGGTCGATTGTCACTTTGTGTGGATTGAAAATTTCCAAAGTCTATTTTCCTAATTTGAAGTCGAATTCCAACATTTCTCATAAATTTGAGTGAGTTTGCATCTAAGTTTGTCAGATATCATCGAACTACATCCATTGAAGCCCATTGAGGTCGATTGTCACTTTGTGTGGATTGAAAATTTCCAAACTCTATTTTCCTAATTTGAAGTCGAATTTCAACATTTCTCATATATTTGAGTTAGTTTGCATCTAAGTTTGTCAGATATCGTTGATTAACATCCATTGAAGCCCATTAAGGTCGATTGTCACTTTGTGTTGATTGAAAATTTTCAAAGTCTATCTTCCTAATTTGAAGTCGAATTTCAACAATTTTTATATATTTGAGTGAGTTTGTATCTAACTTTGTCAGGTATCGTCGATTAACATCCACTGAAGCCCATTCAGGTCGATTGTCACTTTGTGTGGATTGAAAATTTTCAAAGTCTATCTTCCTAATTTGAAAACGAATTTCAAGATTCCTCATATATTTGAGTGAGTTTGCATCTAACTCTGTCAGATATCGTTGATTAACATCCACTGAAGCCCATTAAGGTCGATTGTCACTTTGTGTTGATTGAAAATTTTCAAAGTCTATCTTCCTAATTTGAAATCGAATTTCGACATTTTTTATATATTTGAGTAAGTTTCCATTTAACATTGTCAGATATCGCCGATTAACATCCATTGAAGCCTATTGAGGCCTAGTGTCACTTTGTGTGGATTGAAAATTTTCAAAGTCTATCTTCCTAATTTGAAGTCGAATTTCAACATTTCTCATATATTCGAGTGAGTTTGCATCTAACTTTGTCAGATATCGCCGATTAAACATCCATTGAAGCCCTTTGAGGTCGATTGTCAATTTGTGTGGATTGAAAATTTTCAAAGTCTATCTTCCTAATTTGAAGTCGAATTTCAACATTTCTTATATATTTAAGTGAGTTTGTATCTAACTTTGTCAGGTATCGTCGATTAACATCCACTGAAGCCCATTCAGGTCGATTGTCACTTTGTGTGGATTGAAAATTTTCAAAGTCTATCTTCCTAATTTGAAATCGAATTTCGACATTTCTTATATATTTGAGTAAGTCTGCATCTAACATTGTCAGATATCGCCGATTAACATCCATTGAATCCTATTGAGGCCGAGTGTCACTTTGTGTGGATTGAAAATTTTCAAAGTCTTTCTTCCTAATTTGAAGTCGAATTCCAACATTTCTCATATATTTGCATCTAACTTTGTCAGATATCGTCGATTAACATCTATTGAAGCTCATTGAGGTCGATTGTCACTTTGTGTTGATTGAAAATTTCCAAAGTCTATTTTCCTAATTTGGAGTCGAATTCCAGCATTTCTCATATATTTGAGTGAGTTTGCATCTAAGTTTTTCAGATATCGTTGATTAACATCCATTGAAGCCCATTGATGTCGATTGTCACTTTGTGTGGATTCAAAATTTTCAAAGTCTATCTTCCTAATTTGAAGTCGAATTCCAACATTTCTCATATATTTGAGTGAGTTTGCATCTAACTTTGTCAGATATCGTCGATTAACATCCATTGAAGCCCATTGAGGTCGATTGTCACTTTGTGTTGATTAAAAATTTCCAAACTCTATTTTCCTAATTTGAAGTCGAATTTCAACATTTCTCATATATTTGAGTTAGTTTGCATCCAAGTTTGTCAGATATCGTTGATTAACATCCATTGAAGCCCATTGAGGTCGATTGTCACTTTGTGTGGATTGAAAATTTCCAAAGTCTATTTTCCTAATTTGAAGTCGAATTCCAACATTTCTCATAAATTTGAGTGAGTTTGCATCTAAGTTTGTCAGATATCATCGAACTACATCCATTGAAGCCCATTGAGGTCGATTGTCACTTTGTGTGGATTGAAAATTTCCAAACTCTATTTTCCTAATTTGAAGTCGAATTTCAACATTTCTCATATATTTGAGTTAGTTTGCATCTAAGTTTGTCAGATATCGTTGATTAACATCCATTGAAGCCCATTAAGGTCGATTGTCACTTTGTGTTGATTGAAAATTTTCAAAGTCTATCTTCCTAATTTGAAGTCGAATTTCAACAATTTTTATATATTTGAGTGAGTTTGTATCTAACTTTGTCAGGTATCGTCGATTAACATCCACTGAAGCCCATTCAGGTCGATTGTCACTTTGTGTGGATTGAAAATTTTCAAAGTCTATCTTCCTAATTTGAAAACGAATTTCAAGATTCCTCATATATTTGAGTGAGTTTGCATCTAACTCTGTCAGATATCGTTGATTAACATCCACTGAAGCCCATTAAGGTCGATTGTCACTTTGTGTTGATTGAAAATTTTCAAAGTCTATCTTCCTAATTTGAAGTCGAATTTCAACATTTCTCATATATTCGAGTGAGTTTGCATCTAACTTTGTCAGATATCGCCGATTAAACATCCATTGAAGCCCTTTGAGGTCGATTGTCAATTTGTGTGGATTGAAAATTTTCAAAGTCTATCTTCCTAATTTGAAGTCGAATTTCAACATTTCTTATATATTTAAGTGAGTTTGTATCTAACTTTGTCAGGTATCGTCGATTAACATCCACTGAAGCCCATTCAGGTCGATTGTCACTTTGTGTGGATTGAAAATTTTCAAAGTCTATCTTCCTAATTTGAAATCGAATTTCGACATTTCTTATATATTTGAGTAAGTCTGCATCTAACATTGTCAGATATCGCCGATTAACATCCATTGAATCCTATTGAGGCCGAGTGTCACTTTGTGTGGATTGAAAATTTTCAAAGTCTTTCTTCCTAATTTGAAGTCGAATTCCAACATTTCTCATATATTTGCATCTAACTTTGTCAGATATCGTCGATTAACATCTATTGAAGCTCATTGAGGTCGATTGTCACTTTGTGTTGATTGAAAATTTCCAAAGTCTATTTTCCTAATTTGGAGTCGAATTCCAGCATTTCTCATATATTTGAGTGAGTTTGCATCTAAGTTTTTCAGATATCGTTGATTAACATCCATTGAAGCCCATTGATGTCGATTGTCACTTTGTGTGGATTCAAAATTTTCAAAGTCTATCTTCCTAATTTGAAGTCGAATTCCAACATTTCTCATATATTTGAGTGAGTTTGCATCTAACTTTGTCAGATATCGTCGATTAACATCCATTGAAGCCCATTGAGGTCGATTGTCACTTTGTGTTGATTAAAAATTTCCAAACTCTATTTTCCTAATTTGAAGTCGAATTTCAACATTTCTCATATATTTGAGTTAGTTTGCATCCAAGTTTGTCAGATATCGTTGATTAACATCCATTGAAGCCCATTGAGGTCGATTGTCACTTTGTGTGGATTGAAAATTTCCAAAGTCTATTTTCCTAATTTGAAGTCGAATTCCAACATTTCTCATAAATTTGAGTGAGTTTGCATCTAAGTTTGTCAGATATCATCGAACTACATCCATTGAAGCCCATTGAGGTCGATTGTCACTTTGTGTGGATTGAAAATTTCCAAACTCTATTTTCCTAATTTGAAGTCGAATTTCAACATTTCTCATATATTTGAGTTAGTTTGCATCTAAGTTTGTCAGATATCGTTGATTAACATCCATTGAAGCCCATTAAGGTCGATTGTCACTTTGTGTTGATTGAAAATTTTCAAAGTCTATCTTCCTAATTTGAAGTCGAATTTCAACAATTTTTATATATTTGAGTGAGTTTGTATCTAACTTTGTCAGGTATCGTCGATTAACATCCACTGAAGCCCATTCAGGTCGATTGTCACTTTGTGTGGATTGAAAATTTTCAAAGTCTATCTTCCTAATTTGAAAACGAATTTCAAGATTCCTCATATATTTGAGTGAGTTTGCATCTAACTCTGTCAGATATCGTTGATTAACATCCACTGAAGCCCATTAAGGTCGATTGTCACTTTGTGTTGATTGAAAATTTTCAAAGTCTATCTTCCTAATTTGAAATCGAATTTCGACATTTTTTATATATTTGAGTAAGTTTCCATTTAACATTGTCAGATATCGCCGATTAACATCCATTGAAGCCTATTGAGGCCTAGTGTCACTTTGTGTGGATTGAAAATTTTCAAAGTCTATCTTCCTAATTTGAAGTCGAATTTCAACATTTCTCATATATTCGAGTGAGTTTGCATCTAACTTTGTCAGATATCGCCGATTAAACATCCATTGAAGCCCTTTGAGGTCGATTGTCAATTTGTGTGGATTGAAAATTTTCAAAGTCTATCTTCCTAATTTGAAGTCGAATTTCAACATTTCTTATATATTTAAGTGAGTTTGTATCTAACTTTGTCAGGTATCGTCGATTAACATCCACTGAAGCCCATTCAGGTCGATTGTCACTTTGTGTGGATTGAAAATTTTCAAAGTCTATCTTCCTAATTTGAAATCGAATTTCGACATTTCTTATATATTTGAGTAAGTCTGCATCTAACATTGTCAGATATCGCCGATTAACATCCATTGAATCCTATTGAGGCCGAGTGTCACTTTGTGTGGATTGAAAATTTTCAAAGTCTTTCTTCCTAATTTGAAGTCGAATTCCAACATTTCTCATATATTTGCATCTAACTTTGTCAGATATCGTCGATTAACATCTATTGAAGCTCATTGAGGTCGATTGTCACTTTGTGTTGATTGAAAATTTCCAAAGTCTATTTTCCTAATTTGGAGTCGAATTCCAGCATTTCTCATATATTTGAGTGAGTTTGCATCTAAGTTTTTCAGATATCGTTGATTAACATCCATTGAAGCCCATTGATGTCGATTGTCACTTTGTGTGGATTCAAAATTTTCAAAGTCTATCTTCCTAATTTGAAGTCGAATTCCAACATTTCTCATATATTTGAGTGAGTTTGCATCTAACTTTGTCAGATATCGCCGATTAACATCCATTGAAGCCTATTGAGGCCGAGTGTCACTTTGTGTGGATTGAAAATTTTCAAAGTCTTTCTTCCTAATTTGAAGTCGAATTCCAACATTTCTCATATATTTGCATCTAACTTTGTCAGATATCGTCGATTAACATCTATTGAAGCTCATTGAGGTCGATTGTCACTTTGTGTTGATTGAAAATTTCCAAAGTCTATTTTCCTAATTTGGAGTCGAATTCCAGCATTTCTCATATATTTGAGTGAGTTTGCATCTAAGTTTTTCAGATATCGTTGATTAACATCCATTGAAGCCCATTGATGTCGATTGTCACTTTGTGTGGATTCAAAATTTTCAAAGTCTATCTTCCTAATTTGAAGTCGAATTCCAACATTTCTCATATATTTGAGTGAGTTTGCATCTAACTTTGTCAGATATCGTCGATTAACATCCATTGAAGCCCATTGAGGTCGATTGTCACTTTGTGTTGATTAAAAATTTCCAAAGTCTATTTTCCTAATTTGAAGTCGAATTCCAACATTTCTCATATATTTGAGTGAGTTTGCATCTAAGTTTGTCAGATATCGTTGATTAACATCCATTGAAGCCCATTGATGTCGATTGTCACTTTGTGTGGATTCAAAATTTTCAAAGTCTATATTCCTAATTTGAAGTCGAATTCCAACATTTCTCATATATTTGAGTAAGTTTGCATCTAACATTGTCAGATATCGCCGATTAACATCCATTGAAGCCTATTGAGGTCGATTGTCACTTTGTGTGGATTGAAAATTTTCAAAGTCTATCTTCGTAATTTGAAGTCGAATTTCAACATTTCTTATATATTTGAGTGAGTTTGTATCTAACTTTGTCAGGTATCGTCGATTAACATCCATTGAAGCCCTTTGAGGTCGATTGTCACTTTGTGTGGATTGAAAATTTTCAAAGTCTACCTTCCTAATTTGAAGTCGAATTTCAACATTTCTCATATATTTGAGTAAGTTTGCATCTAACATTGTCAGATATCGCCGATTAACATCCAGTGAAGCCCATTGAGGTCGATTGTCACTTTTTGTGGATTGAAAATTTCCAAAGTCTATCTTCCTAATTTGAAGTCGAATTTCAACATTTCTCATATATTTGAGTGAGTTTGCATCTAACTTTGTCAGATATCGTTGATTAACATCTATTGAAGCCCATTGAGGTCGATTGTCACTTTGTGTGGATTCAAAATTTTCAAAGTCTATATTCCTAATTTGAAGTCGAATTCCAACATTTCTCATATATTTGAGTAAGTTTGCATCTAACATTGTCAGATATCGCTGAAACATCTATTGAAGCCTATTGAGGCCGATTGTCACTTTGTGTGGATTGAAAATTTTTAAAGATTTTCTTCCTAATTTGAAGTCGAATTCCAACATTTCTCATATATTTGAGTGAGTTTGCATCTAACTTTGTCAGATATCGTCGATTAACATCCATTGAAGCCCATTGAGGTCGATTGTCACTTTGTGTGGATGGAAAATTTCCAAAGTCTATTTTCCTCATCTGAAGTCGAATTCCAACATTTCTCATATATTTGAGTGAGTTTGCATCTAACATTGTCAGATATCGCTGAAACATCTATTGAAGCCTATTGAGGCCGATTGTCACTTTGTGTGGATTGAAAATTTTTAAAGATTTTCTTCCTAATTTGAAGTCGAATTCCAACATTTCTCATATATTTGAGTGAGTTTGCATCTAACTTTGTCAGATATCGTCGATTAACATCCAGTGAAGCCCATTGAGGTCGATTGTCACTTTTTGTGGATTGAAAATTTCCAAAGTCTATCTTCCTAATTTGAAGTCGAATTTCAACATTTCTCATATATTTGAGTGAGTTTGCATCTAACTTTGTCAGATATCGTTGATTAACATCTATTGAAGCCCATTGAGGTCGATTGTCACTTTGTGTGGATTCAAAATTTTCAAAGTCTATATTCCTAATTTGAAGTCGAATTCCAACATTTCTCATATATTTGAGTAAGTTTGCATCTAACATTGTCAGATATCGCTGAAACATCTATTGAAGCCTATTGAGGCCGATTGTCACTTTGTGTGGATTGAAAATTTTTAAAGATTTTCTTCCTAATTTGAAGTCGAATTCCAACATTTCTCATATATTTGAGTGAGTTTGCATCTAACTTTGTCAGATATCGTCGATTAACATCCATTGAAGCCCATTGAGGTCGATTGACACTTTGTGTGGATGGAAAATTTCCAAAGTCTATTTTCCTCATCTGAAGTCGAATTCCAACATTTCTCATATATTTGAGTGAGTTTGCATCTAAGTTTGTCAGATATCGTTGATTAACATCCATTGAAGCCCATTGAGGTCGATTGTCACTTTGTGTGGATTGAAAATTTTCAAAGTCTATCTTCCTAATTTGAAGTCGAATTTCAACATTTCTTATATATTTGAGTGAGTTTGCATCTAACTTTGTCAGGTATCGTCGATTAACATCCATTGAAGCCCATTGAGGTCGATTGTTACTTTGTGTGGATTGAAAATTTTCAAAGTCTATCTTCCTAAATTGAAGTCGAATTTCAACATGTCTTATACATTTGAGTGAGTTTGGATCTAACTTTTCCAGATATCGTCGATTAACATCCCCTGAAGCCCATTGAGGTCGATTGTCACTTTTTGTGGATTGAAAATATCCAAAGTCTATCTTCCTAATTTGAAGTCGAATTTCAACATTTCTCATATATTTGAGTGAGTTTGAATCTCACATTGTCAGATATCGCCGATTAACATCCATTGAAGCCTATTGAGGTCGATTGTCACTTTGTGTGGATTGAAAATTTCCAAACTCTATCTTCCTAATTTGAAATCGAATTTCGACATTTCTTATATATTTGAGTAAGTTTGCATCTAACATTGTCAGATATCGCCGATTAACATCCATTGAAGCCTATTGAGGCCGAGTGTCACTTTGTGTGGATTGAAAATTTTCAAAGTCTTTCTTCCTAATTTGAAGTCGAATTCCAACATTTCTCATATATTTGAGTGAGATTGCATCTAACTTTGTCAGATATCGTCGATTAACATCTATTGAAGCCCATTGAGGTCGATTGTCACTTTGTGTTGATTGAAAATTTCCAAAGTCTATTTTCCTAATTTGGAGTCGAATTCCAGCATTTCTCATATATTTGAGTGAGTTTGCATCTAAGTTTGTCAGATATCGTTGATTAATATCCATTGAAGCCCATTGATGTCGATTGTCACTTTGTGTGGATTGAAAATTTTCAAAGTCTATCTTCCTAATTTGAAGTCGAATTTCAACATTTCTCATATATTCGAGTGAGTTTGCATCTAACTTTGTCAGATATCGTCGATTAACATCCATTGAAGCCCATTGAGGTCGATTGTCACTTTGTGTTGATTAAAAATTTCCAAACTCTATTTTCCTAATTTGAAGTCGAATTTCAACATTTCTCATATATTTGAGTTAGTTTGCATCCAAGTTTGCATCTAACATTGTCAGATATCGCTGAAACATCTATTGAAGCCTATTGAGGCCGATTGTCACTTTGTGTGGATTGAAAATTTTTAAAGATTTTCTTCCTAATTTGAAGTCGAATTCCAACATTTCTCATATATTTGAGTGAGTTTGCATCTAACTTTGTCAGATATCGTCGATTAACATCCATTGAAGCCCATTGAGGTCGATTGTCACTTTGTGTGGATGGAAAATTTCCAAAGTCTATTTTCCTAATTTGAAGTCGAATTTCAACATTTCTCATATATTTGAGTGAGTTTGCATCTAACTTTGTCAGATATCGTTGATTAACATCTATTGAAGCCCATTGAGGTCGATTGTCACTTTGTGTTGATTAAAAATTTCCAAACTCTATTTTCCTAATTTGAAGTCGAATTTCAACATTTCTCATATATTTGAGTTAGTTTGCATCCAAGTTTGCATCTAACATTGTCAGATATCGCTGAAACATCTATTGAAGCCTATTGAGGCCGATTGTCACTTTGTGTGGATTGAAAATTTTTAAAGATTTTCTTCCTAATTTGAAGTCGAATTCCAACATTTCTCATATATTTGAGTGAGTTTGCATCTAACTTTGTCAGATATCGTCGATTAACATCCAGTGAAGCCCATTGAGGTCGATTGTCACTTTTTGTGGATTGAAAATTTCCAAAGTTCTTCCTAAGTTGAAGTCGAATTTCAACATTTCTCATATATTTGAGTGAGTTTGCATCTAACTTTGTCAGATATAGGCGATTGAGATCCATTGAAGCCCATTGAGGTCAACTGTCACTTTGTGTTGATTGAAAATTTTCAAAGTCTATCTTCCTAATTTGAAGTCGAATTTCCAACATTTCTCATATATTTGAGTGAGTTTGCATCTAACTTTGTCAGATATCGTCGATTAACATCCATTGAAGCCCATTGAGGTCGATTGTCACTTTGTGTGGATTGAAAATTTCCAAAGTCTATTTTCCTCATCTGAAGTCGAATTCCAACATTTCTCATATATTTGAGTGAGTTTGCATCTAACTTTGTCAGATATCGTCGATTAACATCCATTGAAGCCCATTGAGGTCGATTGTCACTTTGTGTGGATGGAAAATTTCCAAAGTCTATTTTCCTCATCTGAAGTCGAATTCCAACATTTCTCATATATTTGAGTGAGTTTGCATCTAAGTTTGTCAGATATCGTTGATTAACATCCATTGAAGCCCATTGAGGTCGATTGTCACTTTGTGTGGATTGAAAATTTTCAAAGTCTATCTTCCTAATTTGAAGTCGAATTTCAACATTTCTTATATATTTGAGTGAGTTTGCATCTAACTTTGTCAGGTATCGTCGATTAACATCCATTGAAGCCCATTGAGGTCGATTGTTACTTTGTGTGGATTGAAAATTTTCAAAGTCTATCTTCCTAAATTGAAGTCGAATTTCAACATGTCTTATACATTTGAGTGAGTTTGGATCTAACTTTTCCAGATATCGTCGATTAACATCCCCTGAAGCCCATTGAGGTCGATTGTCACTTTTTGTGGATTGAAAATATCCAAAGTCTATCTTCCTAATTTGAAGTCGAATTTCAACATTTCTCATATATTTGAGTGAGTTTGAATCTCACATTGTCAGATATCGCCGATTAACATCCATTGAAGCCTATTGAGGTCGATTGTCACTTTGTGTGGATTGAAAATTTCCAAACTCTATCTTCCTAATTTGAAATCGAATTTCGACATTTCTTATATATTTGAGTAAGTTTGCATCTAACATTGTCAGATATCGCCGATTAACATCCATTGAAGCCTATTGAGGCCGAGTGTCACTTTGTGTGGATTGAAAATTTTCAAAGTCTTTCTTCCTAATTTGAAGTCGAATTCCAACATTTCTCATATATTTGAGTGAGATTGCATCTAACTTTGTCAGATATCGTCGATTAACATCTATTGAAGCCCATTGAGGTCGATTGTCACTTTGTGTTGATTGAAAATTTCCAAAGTCTATTTTCCTAATTTGGAGTCGAATTCCAGCATTTCTCATATATTTGAGTGAGTTTGCATCTAAGTTTGTCAGATATCGTTGATTAATATCCATTGAAGCCCATTGATGTCGATTGTCACTTTGTGTGGATTGAAAATTTTCAAAGTCTATCTTCCTAATTTGAAGTCGAATTTCAACATTTCTCATATATTCGAGTGAGTTTGCATCTAACTTTGTCAGATATCGTCGATTAACATCCATTGAAGCCCATTGAGGTCGATTGTCACTTTGTGTTGATTAAAAATTTCCAAACTCTATTTTCCTAATTTGAAGTCGAATTTCAACATTTCTCATATATTTGAGTTAGTTTGCATCCAAGTTTGCATCTAACATTGTCAGATATCGCTGAAACATCTATTGAAGCCTATTGAGGCCGATTGTCACTTTGTGTGGATTGAAAATTTTTAAAGATTTTCTTCCTAATTTGAAGTCGAATTCCAACATTTCTCATATATTTGAGTGAGTTTGCATCTAACTTTGTCAGATATCGTCGATTAACATCCATTGAAGCCCATTGAGGTCGATTGTCACTTTGTGTGGATGGAAAATTTCCAAAGTCTATTTTCCTCATCTGAAGTCGAATTCCAACATTTCTCATATATTTGAGTGAGTTTGCATCTAAGTTTGTCAGATATCGTTGATTAACATCCATTGAAGCCCATTGAGGTCGATTGTCACTTTGTGTGGATTGAAAATTTTCAAAGTCTATCTTCCTAATTTGAAGTCGAATTTCAACATTTCTTATATATTTGAGTGAGTTTGCATCTAACTTTGTCAGGTATCGTCGATTAACATCCATTGAAGCCCATTGAGGTCGATTGTTACTTTGTGTGGATTGAAAATTTTCAAAGTCTATCTTCCTAAATTGAAGTCGAATTTCAACATGTCTTATACATTTGAGTGAGTTTGGATCTAACTTTTCCAGATATCGTCGATTAACATCCCCTGAAGCCCATTGAGGTCGATTGTCACTTTTTGTGGATTGAAAATATCCAAAGTCTATCTTCCTAATTTGAAGTCGAATTTCAACATTTCTCATATATTTGAGTGAGTTTGAATCTCACATTGTCAGATATCGCCGATTAACATCCATTGAAGCCTATTGAGGTCGATTGTCACTTTGTGTGGATTGAAAATTTCCAAACTCTATCTTCCTAATTTGAAATCGAATTTCGACATTTCTTATATATTTGAGTAAGTTTGCATCTAACATTGTCAGATATCGCCGATTAACATCCATTGAAGCCTATTGAGGCCGAGTGTCACTTTGTGTGGATTGAAAATTTTCAAAGTCTTTCTTCCTAATTTGAAGTCGAATTCCAACATTTCTCATATATTTGAGTGAGATTGCATCTAACTTTGTCAGATATCGTCGATTAACATCTATTGAAGCCCATTGAGGTCGATTGTCACTTTGTGTTGATTGAAAATTTCCAAAGTCTATTTTCCTAATTTGGAGTCGAATTCCAGCATTTCTCATATATTTGAGTGAGTTTGCATCTAAGTTTTTCAGATATCGTTGATTAACATCCATTGAAGCCCATTGATGTCGATTGTCACTTTGTGTGGATTCAAAATTTTCAAAGTCTATCTTCCTAATTTGAAGTCGAATTCCAACATTTCTCATATATTTGAGTGAGTTTGCATCTAACTTTGTCAGATATCGTCGATTAACATCCATTGAAGCCCATTGAGGTCGATTGTCACTTTGTGTTGATTAAAAATTTCCAAAGTCTATTTTCCTAATTTGAAGTCGAATTTCAACATTTCTCATATATTTGAGTTAGTTTGCATCCAAGTTTGTCAGATATCGTTGATTAACATCCATTGAAGCCCATTGAGGTCGATTGTCACTTTGTGTGGATTGAAAATTTTCAAAGTCTATCTTCCTAATTTGAAGTCGAATTTCAACATTTCTTATATATTTGAGTGAGTTTGCATCTAACATTGTCAGATATCGCCGATTAACATCCATTGAAGCCTATTGAGGTCGATTGTCACTTTGTGTGGATTGAAAATTTTCAAAGTCTATCTTCCTAATTTGAAGACGAATTTCAACATTTCTTATATATTTGAGTGAGTTTGCATCTAACTTTGTCAGATATCATCGAATAACATCCATTGAAGCCCATTGAGGTCGATTGTCACTTTGTGTGGATTGAAAATTTCCAAAGTCTATTTTCCTAATTTGAAGTCGAATTCCAACATTTCTCATAAATTTGAGTGAGTTTGCATCTAAGTTTGTCAGATATCATCGAACTACATCCATTGAAGCCCATTGAGGTCGATTGTCACTTTGTGTGGATTAAAAATTTCCAAACTCTATTTTCCTAATTTGAAGTCGAATTTCAACATTTCTCATATATTTGAGTTAGTTTGCATCTAAGTTTGTCAGATATCGTTGATTAACATCCATTGAAGCCCATTAAGGTCGATTGTCACTTTGTGTTGATTGAAAATTTTCAAAGTCAATCTTCCTAATTTGAAGTCGAATTTCAACAATTTTTATATATTTGAGTGAGTTTGTATCTAACTTTGTCAGGTATCGTCGATTAACATCCACTGAAGCCCATTCAGGTCGATTGTCACTTTGTGTGGATTGAAAATTTTCAAAGTCTATCTTCCTAATTTGAAATCGAATTTCGACATTTCTTATATATTTGAGTGAGCTTGCATCTAAGTTTGTCAGATATCGTTGATTAACATCCACTGAAGCCCATTGATGTCGATTGTCACTTTGTGTGGATTGAAAATTTTCAAAGTCTATCTTCCTAATTTGAAAACGAATTTCAAGATTCCTCATATATTTGAGTGAGTTTGCATCTAACTCTGTCAGATATCGTTGATTAACATCCACTGAAGCCCATTAAGGTCGATTGTCACTTTGTGTGGATTGAAAATTTTCAAAGTCTATCTTCCTAATTTGAAATCGAATTTCGACATTTTTTATATATTTGAGTAAGTTTCCATTTAACATTGTCAGATATCGCCGATTAACATCCATTGAAGCCTATTGAGGCCTAGTGTCACTTTGTGTGGATTGAAAATTTTCAAAGTCTATCTTCCTAATTTGAAGTCGAATTTCAACATTTCTCATATATTCGAGTGAGTTTGCATCTAACTTTGTCAGATATCGCCGATTAAACATCCATTGAAGCCCTTTGAGGTCGATTGTCAATTTGTGTGGATTGAAAATTTTCAAAGTCTATCTTCCTAATTTGAAGTCGAATTTCAACATTTCTTATATATTTAAGTGAGTTTGTATCTAACTTTGTCAGGTATCGTCGATTAACATCCACTGAAGCCCATTCAGGTCGATTGTCACTTTGTGTGGATTGAAAATTTTCAAAGTCTACCTTCCTAATTTGAAGTCGAATTTCAACATTTCTCATATATTTGAGTAAGTTTGCATCTAACATTGTCAGATATCGCCGATTAACATCCAGTGAAGCCCATTGAGGTCGATTGTCACTTTTTGTGGATTGAAAATTTCCAAAGTCTATCTTCCTAATTTGAAGTCGAATTTCAACATTTCTCATATATTTGAGTGAGTTTGCATCTAACTTTGTCAGATATCGTTGATTAACATCTATTGAAGCCCATTGAGGTCGATTGTCACTTTGTGTGGATTCAAAATTTTCAAAGTCTATATTCCTAATTTGAAGTCGAATTCCAACATTTCTCATATATTTGAGTAAGTTTGCATCTAACATTGTCAGATATCGCTGAAACATCTATTGAAGCCTATTGAGGCCGATTGTCACTTTGTGTGGATTGAAAATTTTTAAAGATTTTCTTCCTAATTTGAAGTCGAATTCCAACATTTCTCATATATTTGAGTGAGTTTGCATCTAACTTTGTCAGATATCGTCGATTAACATCCATTGAAGCCCATTGAGGTCGATTGTCACTTTGTGTGGATGGAAAATTTCCAAAGTCTATTTTCCTCATCTGAAGTCGAATTGCAACATTTCTCATATATTTGAGTGAGTTTGCATCTAAGTTTGTCAGATATCGTTGATTAACATCCATTGAAGCCCATTGAGGTCGATTGTCACTTTGTGTGGATTGAAAATTTTCAAAGTCTATCTTCCTAATTTGAAGTCGAATTTCAACATTTCTTATATATTTGAGTGAGTTTGCATCTAACTTTGTCAGGTATCGTCGATTAACATCCATTGAAGCCCATTGAGGTCGATTGTTACTTTGTGTGGATTGAAAATTTTCAAAGTCTATCTTCCTAAATTGAAGTCGAATTTCAACATGTCTTATACATTTGAGTGAGTTTGGATCTAACTTTTCCAGATATCGTCGATTAACATCCCCTGAAGCCCATTGAGGTCGATTGTCACTTTTTGTGGATTGAAAATATCCAAAGTCTATCTTCCTAATTTGAAGTCGAATTTCAACATTTCTCATATATTTGAGTGAGTTTGAATCTCACATTGTCAGATATCGCCGATTAACATCCATTGAAGCCTATTGAGGTCGATTGTCACTTTGTGTGGATTGAAAATTTCCAAACTCTATCTTCCTAATTTGAAATCGAATTTCGACATTTCTTATATATTTGAGTAAGTTTGCATCTAACATTGTCAGATATCGCCGATTAACATCCATTGAAGCCTATTGAGGCCGAGTGTCACTTTGTGTGGATTGAAAATTTTCAAAGTCTTTCTTCCTAATTTGAAGTCGAATTCCAACATTTCTCATATATTTGAGTGAGATTGCATCTAACTTTGTCAGATATCGTCGATTAACATCTATTGAAGCCCATTGAGGTCGATTGTCACTTTGTGTTGATTGAAAATTTCCAAAGTCTATTTTCCTAATTTGGAGTCGAATTCCAGCATTTCTCATATATTTGAGTGAGTTTGCATCTAAGTTTGTCAGATATCGTTGATTAATATCCATTGAAGCCCATTGATGTCGATTGTCACTTTGTGTGGATTGAAAATTTTCAAAGTCTATCTTCCTAATTTGAAGTCGAATTTCAACATTTCTCATATATTCGAGTGAGTTTGCATCTAACTTTGTCAGATATCGTCGATTAACATCCATTGAAGCCCATTGAGGTCGATTGTCACTTTGTGTTGATTAAAAATTTCCAAACTCTATTTTCCTAATTTGAAGTCGAATTTCAACATTTCTCATATATTTGAGTTAGTTTGCATCCAAGTTTGTCAGATATCGTTGATTAACATCCATTGAAGCCCATTGAGGTCGATTGTCACTTTGTGTGGATTGAAAATTTTCAAAGTCTATCTTCCTAATTTGAAGTCGAATTTCAACATTTCTTATATATTTGAGTGAGTTTGCATCTTACTTTGTCAGGTATCGTCGATTAACATCCACTGAAGCCCATTCAGGTCGATTGTCACTTTGTGTGGATTGAAAATTTTCAAAGACTATCTTCCTAATTTGAAGACGAATTTCAACATTTCTTATATATTTGAGTGAGTTTGCATCTAACTTTGTCAGATATCATCGAATAACATCCATTGAAGCCCATTGAGGTCGATTGTCACTTTGTGTGGATTGAAAATTTCCAAAGTCTATTTTCCTAATTTGAAGTCGAATTCCAACATTTCTCATAAATTTGAGTGAGTTTGCATCTAAGTTTGTCAGATATCATCGAACTACATCCATTGAAGCCCATTGAGGCCGATTGTCACTTTGTGTGGATTGAAAATTTCCAAACTCTATTTTCCTAATTTGAAGTCGAATTTCAACATTTCTCATATATTTGAGTTAGTTTGCATCTAAGTTTGTCAGATATCGTTGATTAACATCCATTGAAGCCCATTGATGTCGATTGTCACTTTGTGTGGATTGAAAATTTTCAAAGTCTATCTTCCTAATTTGAAGTCGAATTTCAACATTTTTTATATATTTGAGTGAGTTTGTATCTAACTTTGTCAGGTATCGTCGATTAACATCCACTGAAGCCCATTCAGGTCGATGGTCACTTTGTGTGGATTGAAAATTTTCAAAGTCTATCTTCCTAATTTGAAATCGAATTTCGACATTTCTTATATATTTGAGTAAGTTTCCATTTACCATTGTCAGATATCGCCGATTAACATCCATTGAAGCCTATTGAGGCCTAGTGTCACTTTGTGTGGATTGAAAATTTTCAAAGTCTTTCTTCCTAATTTGAAGTCGAATTCCAACATTTCTCATATATTTGAGTGAGTTTGCATCTAAGTTTGTCAGATATCGTTGATTAACATCCATTGAAGCCCATTGATGTCGATTGTCACTTTGTGTGGATTGAAAATTTTCAAAGTCTATCTTCCTAATTTGAAGTCGAATTTCAACATTTCTCATATATTCGAGTGAGTTTGCATCTAACTTTGCCAGATATCGTCGATTAACATCCATTGAAGCCCATTGAGGTCGATTGTCACTTTGTGTTGATTAAAAATTTCCAAACTCTATTTTCCTAATTTGAAGTCGAATTTCAACATTTCTCATATATTTGAGTTAGTTTGCATCCAAGTTTGTCAGATATCGTTGATTAACATCCATTGAAGCCCATTGAGGTCGATTGTCACTTTGTGTGGATTGAAAATTTTCAAAGTCTATCTTCCTAATTTGAAGTCGAATTTCAACATTTTTTATATATTTGAGTGAGTTTGTATCTAACTTTGTCAGGTATCGTCGATTAACATCCACTGAAGCCCATTCAGGTCGATGGTCACTTTGTGTGGATTGAAAATTTTCAAAGTCTATCTTCCTAATTTGAAATCGAATTTCGACATTTCTTATATATTTGAGTAAGTTTCCATTTACCATTGTCAGATATCGCCGATTAACATCCATTGAAGCCCATTGAGGTCGATTGTCACTTTGTGTGGATTGAAAATTTTCAAAGTCTATCTTCCTAATTTGAAGTCGAATTTCAACATTTTTTATATATTTGAGTGAGTTTGCATCTTACTTTGTCAGGTATCGTCGATTAACATCCACTGAAGCCCATTCAGGTCGATTGTCACTTTGTGTGGATTGAAAATTTTCAAAGTCTATCTTCCTAATTTGAAGTCGAATTTCAACATTTTTTATATATTTGAGTGAGTGAGTTTGTATCTAACTTTGTCAGGTATCGTCGATTAACATCCACTGAAGCCCATTCAGGTCGATGGTCACTTTGTGTGGATTGAAAATTTTCAAAGTCTATCTTCCTAATTTGAAATCGAATTTCGACATTTCTTATATATTTGAGTAAGTTTCCATTTACCATTGTCAGATATCGCCGATTAACATCCATTGAAGCCTATTGAGGCCTAGTGTCACTTTCTGTGGATTGAAAATTTTCAAAGTCTTTCTTCCTAATTTGAAGTCGAATTCCAACATTTCTCATATATTTGAGTGAGTTTGCATCTAAGTTTGTCAGATATCGTTGATTAACATCCATTGAAGCCCATTGATGTCGATTGTCACTTTGTGTGGATTGAAAATTTTCAAAGTCTATCTTCCTAATTTGAAGTCGAATTTCAACATTTCTCATATATTCGAGTGAGTTTGCATCTAACTTTGCCAGATATCGTCGATTAACATCCATTGAAGCCCATTGAGGTCGATTGTCACTTTGTGTTGATTAAAAATTTCCAAACTCTATTTTCCTAATTTGAAGTCGAATTTCAACATTTCTCATATATTTGAGTTAGTTTGCATCCAAGTTTGTCAGATATCGTTGATTAACATCCATTGAAGCCCATTGAGGTCGATTGTCACTTTGTGTGGATTGAAAATTTTCAAAGTCTATCTTCCTAATTTGAAGTCGAATTTCAACATTTCTTATATATTTGAGTGAGTTTGCATCTTACTTTGTCAGGTATCGTCGATTAACATCCACTGAAGCCCATTCAGGTCGATTGTCACTTTGTGTGGATTGAAAATTTTCAAAGACTATCTTCCTAATTTGAAGACGAATTTCAACATTTCTTATATATTTGAGTGAGTTTGCATCTAACTTTGTCAGATATCATCGAATAACATCCATTGAAGCCCATTGAGGTCGATTGTCACTTTGTGTGGATTGAAAATTTCCAAACTCTATTTTCCTAATTTGAAGTCGAATTTCAACATTTCTCATATATTTGAGTTAGTTTGCATCTAAGTTTGTCAGATATCGTTGATTAACATCCATTGAAGCCCATTGAGGTCGATTGTCACTTTGTGTGGATTGAAAATTTTCAAAGTCTATCTTCCTAATTTGAAGTCGAATTTCAACATTTTTTATATATTTGAGTGAGTTTGTATCTAACTTTGTCAGGTATCGTCGATTAACATCCACTGAAGCCCATTCAGGTCGATTGTCACTTTGTGTGGATTGAAAATTTTCAAAGTCTATCTTCCTAATTTGAAATCGAATTTCGACATTTCTTATATATTTGAGTGAGCTTGCATCTAAGTTTGTCAGATATCGTTGATTAACATCCACTGAAGCCCATTGATGTCGATTGTCACTTTGTGTGGATTGAAAATTTTCAAAGTCTTTCTTCCTAATTTGAAGTCGAATTCCAACATTTCTCATATATTTGAGTGAGTTTGCATCTAAGTTTGTCAGATATCGTTGATTAACATCCATTGAAGCCCATTGATGTCGATTGTCACTTTGTGTGGATTGAAAATTTTCAAAGTCTATCTTCCTAATTTGAAGTCGAATTTCAACATTTCTCATATATTTGAGTGAGTTTGCATCTAAGTTTGTCAGATATCGTTGATTAACATCCATTGAAGCCCATTGATGTCGATTGTCACTTTGTGTGGATTGAAAATTTTCAAAGTCTATCTTCCTAATTTGAAGTCGAATTTCAACATTCCTTATATATTTAAGTGAGTTTGTATCTAACTTTGTCAGGTATCGTCGATTAACATCCACTGAAGCCCATTCAGGTCGATTGTCACTTTGTGTGGATTGACAATTTTCAAAGTCTATCTTCCTAATTTGAAATCGAATTTCGACGTTTCTTATATATTTGAA
>NW_026614028.1:0-73572 GCF_026230105.1 Diorhabda sublineata
AAAGCTTCTATACAAAGGTATACTAAAATTTTATGTAGATTTTAAAAATGTATTAATATACACGGTTTTCTATTTAAAATAATAAAGTTACAGTCGACTTCCGGTAGAAGAATTTTCATGATTTTGCCATATACAGATGGTTTTAACTCGTCGTGGGATACCCTGTATAGATATACTTATAAAATAATGTTGAAATTGTTCTAAAATTCAAATTGCAGCTCTCTTTTTAGGTAATTATTGTTTACTATGTCGATTTTGTTATGTTACTGTCAAAGTCAAGGTTTGTTTTCACATCATTATCACTACATACAATATTTTTAACTCAATGCTTTTAACAATTTTTTACTTAACAAGTTATTAGTATTGAAAACTATTTTTCGCCTATAGTATATTATACTCGAACAAATTGGAAAAAGGAAATTAGTCCGGAACATTATAAGTATACAGAGTTCGTTTAAAGTATGTTACACATCGGAATATCTCCGTAACGGAAAAATACAGAAACAACATTTCAACTAGTATCGTATGTTTGTTATTTGAACATAATATTGCGTTAAAACATAATATACAAAGTGGACTTCTTAATACCATATCATCATCATATGCAGCCTATTCTTAAGATCTTTCACGTAGCGGCCTTTCTTACATTTTCATGTATTGGTCCTTCATTTGAACTCCTGCTACCTATCATCGTCCCATCTTAGTATAGATCGTTTCCTGGGTCTTTTGATGTTTCGTTGGTGCCAAGTGTCCCATTACCATTTGAGAGTTTTGATTCTGGTACGAGCTCATTGTACATTACATTGGTTTTAACTATGTTTAACTACATTTATTTGTTCTTCGAAGTTACTAGCAATTAAGACGATATCATCATCGAATCTTAGATATTTCTCATCTATTATCAGACCTTTGTTATTAATATTTCTTCCAATGTTCCAAAGTTCTCGTAAAGAGAGTTTCAATATATGATTTACGTTTTACATTGATTCGTTAGGGCTTCTAAAATCGCTTTGAGGTATATCGAGTCGAAGGCTTTCTCGAAATTGATGAAAGCCATGACTAGTGGTACTTTAAATTCGTTTGTTCGACTCATTCTAATATCATATATTGTACATTATAGCACTTTATTAGTTTTTTACACCTCTCGGTTGACATAACGAAACACGTGTTAAGAAAAATCTTATAATGAAATAATGTGTGCGAAAACAAGTGGTGGCAGAGCTATGTCAATGTGATTTTTTTACCATAGAATTTACTATGAGATTATCAAACCCCTTTATACAATAATACAAATAAGTGTTCTCAGGACGTAACAGCCGGATAATGTATAAAAATCAAAAATATAGTTAAGTTTCAGACGGGTCAAAAAAAATTATAAAAGATGAATTTAATTTTTACATCACGCACAAATTAAATATGATACAATTGTAAAAAGTGAAAGAAGTTACGAAAATTGATGATTTTACAGAAGATAATGATGGCGCAAGCGACAGATGAAATTTAACCCGAGCTTTTAAAAGTTGTTCGTAATCTGGTAGAAATTGGGTTGAGTTGATTCATAGAAGTCAAATTGTCGTCAGTCAATCGATTTTTTCTTCAGATTTTTGCGAAACTACATAGTAAAAAAACACCTATTAACAGAAGTAGGAATTAAAGAGTAACGTAGTCAAATAATTAATTCAATTCAAAGTTACATTGCAACTCAATCAGCTCGAGTTACAGGTCTGGTATAACTGATTACAATTTACATTAAATGGCATAAGATGTCCAGGTCCTGTTCCAAACTTTGAAGCCTCATAAAAACATTTCAAGTTTTTTTCATTTAAGTTTGTCTTCTTTTGTAACTGCAATAGTTTTTAGTCTTAAAAAATAAGTGGAGTCTTTCTTGACTAATTAATTGCATTTTGAAACCTCTGATATGACCCCAAATATCAAAGATTAATTGATTTCTTTCCTAAAGTTCAAGATTAATCTATTGATGTAACCGAGAAGATATGTAAAAAATGCCAAGTCAATATATTTCACACTGCTCCAGTCGTTTTTATTCGATTTCGTCTTTTAGATCCCAAGCTCGTTCAAAAATCTGCACTGCACCATATGCCTTTATTGTGGTAAAGTACATCTGAATATTCGGACTACAAACTCAAGAAACTGTTGACATTGTTTATGATTGAGTGTTCTTAAACGAATGCTATTGAAAATATCGAGCACATGTCTTGAACAGAGTTTCTTGATGTATGACACCAGATTTCGTCCCTATCATATTCGGTGCTCCATCAGTAATATTGGTCACAGAAACCTTGAAAATCGTGATAGAATCTTGACTGAATTGCAACGCCCTGAAGCAATTCTATAGAAACCCAAGCCCGAGACAGTCACAGAGGCCACTTGATATGTACTAACTACATAACTACCCTTGAGAACATAAGAAATGAAATTGAAGCTGTCTATCTGCTCAAGTTTGTTCCTAGGTCATTGACTGTTTTAACTACATTGATCTTGAGAACAATCCTCTTATGCAAGGTTGCGCTGTAAAGTACAGTTAATGTTAGATGCTTCCAACAGATGGAATTAATTTCTATGTATCATTGGTGCTTCCCTTCGTTTCTCACCCCCCGTTGACGATGTGTTCCCTCCCTCTACCTACTAGTCGGAAAACTTGTCGAGAATGGCCACCATGTTTTTGAATAGTTTATCGCGGGCTGGATTAGATTGGTCCGAGAGTCGCGATTGGCCCGCGGGCCGTACTTTGTCCATAAGTGACCTAAATTGATAATTTAATACACAGGGCTTTTGAACAGTCCAAACTGTTTTCTATTTCTCTGTTTAGTTTATGGTTATAGAATAATAATATTTGGAGTAACCGTGCTAATTTTGGATCAGTAAGTAGGCTTTATTACTCTTTCGTATATAAAAATAAACTATTGGAGGTTACTGATAATTTGTGGCTTCAAGATAGTAATTAGTTTTTATCGTAATTTACTTGGAATATTTGAAATGAATTTTCCTTTGTTACGTAGCAAACTTTCAGAACTACCCGGTATTTTTTGAATAACAAGTTAATCATTATTATAAATCCGAGTGAAATGTCAGCAAAAATTTTTTCAATTAAACACAATTCTCAATACAAATCGTCCTTTTTGAGTTACATCATCATACTTATTTATTTTTTGATTGTTGAGTTATTTGGAGTTTATGATTCGACTAGAAAATAAATAACTACAGAAAACGACTTTATAAATGACGAAACAGTTTAGTCCGAGTAACAACAATAAATAAATTGTAATTCAATCTAACAACAATAATCTAAACAATCATAAAAAGTATGACGGATTGGATATGCAAATAATTTAAAACGAATTACCCACTTAATCCTGAAGACTTTTTCAGGTGTAATGCATGTTGGGATTGAGTCATTATGTAGTTCCCTATTTCCCCTATAGTTTCTATTGCTTCATTTCCTCGATTTTCCAATGCCATCTTCATTTATTCTGTCCAGTTTCTCCTCAGTTTTCTTTTCTTTTTGAATAGTTCTTCTCACATTCTCATAATATGGTGGAACCATCTGAAATGCCTTTCTCCCATTTTGTTTTGATTTTTTCGAAATTCATATTTTCTCTTATAATGTTATTCCTTATTTTGCCATATCTTGATTTATTCCCTTAGAAATCTCATTTCTGTACGTTGAATTTCGCTTTTTTGTTTATGTTTAAGTTTCTTCCTTGCCTCTGATTCGTCTATCAATATGAGTGTGCCTACTTTTTTTATATATTCCTGTTTTTATTTGCTTTACTATCTAAACACTGTGTCTTAATTGCATTGAATAATCTTCCAGGTGCTCCAATTCTCCCGTTTATCTCTCCAATCTTCCATCTTGTGTTAGTCTAATACCTAGGTATTATTAAGTTTTCTTCTATACCTCTCTATTCTAGGATTTGTCATATTTTAGTTCTACTACTCCGTCGATTCCTTTTTCAAGATCTATAAATCATAGATCTCCTCTTATTACTTTTTCACTTATTTTCACTTATTTGTCTTTAAAATCGCCCGCAATTTTGTACATACACCCAAATTTATTGGATTTTTGGCGAAAGAAGATAATCATTTAATCATTTTGTTGTCATTGTTGAGGTTATGTCGAGTGTGAATCAGTACTGAGCAGTATAAATTGCAACGTATTGAGGAGTTCTTCGCTACCTCGGAAGGAACTGCGAGGAGTGCTTCCTTCCTCCCGGAAAGAGTTACAAGGGGTGCTTCCTCCCTTAATAAGCTGCGAGACCAAACACCTGGACAGGAAGCCTTTCTTCAAATATTTTAAAGCTCAGATTATATAAGATGTATATTAGTACTGACTACATAGTACTTATAGATTGATCACTTTATAGTTGGTTGAGGTTTTAAATGAAATACTAAATAATAAGAGTCTAACCTAACCTAACCTAACCTAACCTAACCTAACCTAACCTAACCTAACCTAACCTAACCTAACCTAACCTAACCTAACCTAACCTAACCTAACCTAACCTAACCTAACCTAACCTAACCTTACCTAACCTAACCTTACCTAACCTAACCTAACCTAACCTAACCTAACCTAACCTAACCTAACCTAACCTTACCTAACCTAACCTTACCTAACCTAACCTAACCTAACCTAACCTAACCTAACCTAACCTAACCTAACCTAACCTAACCTAACCTAACCTAACCTAACCTAACCTAACCTAACCTAACCTAACCTAACCTAACCTAACCTAACCTAACCTAACCTAACCTAACCTAACCTAACCTAACCTAACCTAACCTAACCTAACCTAACCTAACCTAACCTAACCTAACCTAACCTAACCTAACCTAACCTTACCTAACCTAACCTAACCTAACCTAACCTAACCTAACCTAACCTAACCTTACCTAACCTAACCTTACCTAACCTAACCTTACCTAACCTAACCTAACCTAACCTAACCTAACCTAACCTAACCTAACCTAACCTAACCTAACCTAACCTAACCTAACCTAACCTAACCTAACCTAACCTAACCTAACCTAACCTAACCTAACCTAACCTAATCTAACCTAACCTAACCTAACCTAACCTAACCTAACCTAACCTAACCTAACCTAACCTAACCTAACCTAATCTAACCTAACCTAACCTAACCTAATCTAACCTAAAGTTAATTTTTTATAGGAGTGAGTATTTTATCTTCTCTGGTGATTCCGTCATATTATTCATGAAAATATTGTCCACAAACTATGCATAGTCTCATACCTTTCATAAAATATTCCTTGCATAATTAACAATATCAGTTTTTGTTTGTTTCGATTGTCTTTTTTACTTTCTGTAGCATTTTCACATGTTGAGCTTGAGAGGCTTTTCTAAATTTATTACCAATCTTTTTACATGATTCTATTCATAGCAGGTTTTACCATCCGATTAGTTTTTCTGACTTTTACTGAAACGGGGATGATAACCTTAAAAGATTGGTTGAGCTTATCGGCTTTTGAATCATCGAAATAAATAGACGTGTGTGAAGAAGTTGAAGTCCAGTCCTGTCTTATATTACAATGTTTCTTAAGCTTCAATGCCTTCAATGTCTTGTGGGAGTTCCTGTTCTTTTCATTTGAACATGGTGGCTGTAGTTCTAGCTCATTCTTTTCTGGGATTTCTTTGTTAATGCCATCATTGGGAATTAATGCTTCATCAAGTTTTACTTTGGGGTTGAATGGATAGATCTCAGTTGTCGAAAACCCAGATCGAACATTTTTTGGGCTCATTACACGATCTCATACTGGACAACAGATTCTGCCAAACCTGGATTTAATTATATCTCCTAGTTTGATGTGAGTGGTCTAAGGGTACCAGCTCGTGTGTTTTATTGCTTAGTAGGCATAGAAGAATAATTTCATGTTTTTTAGTCTCATCAACAATGTAGTAGTCGAGGGGTGATTTCACATCATCAGAAATGAACAGGCATCGTCCCCTTGGCTTGAGTTTAGCAAAATGTTCAATCGATTTTACTTATGTGGCAGTATGCATCAAACCTTTAGGTGTCGTTTCAATAATAGGGTCTGTAGGTAAAGTATTGATACATTTTATCCCTCTCGCAATTCTACGTGAAAATCGAACTCAATCATCCCGCTGGAAACTGTCTACACAAAATATAAACTCTTTGATTACTCTGTGTGAATATCAGCTTTAAATTAACATTTTCTTTAACCGATAATTTCCAAAGAAAAAGATCACAAATTCTATCAGGTTCTATTGGATTTTTTTTTTGTTTTCGATTGCTCGGTCTATGATAAAGCGCAACAATCGAAGTCGAAAGAGAGAGGACAAAAATCATAGCCAAGGAGATCTTCATGCAAGAAGACGAATGGTAGTTACCACAATGTGCAGTTGACTTAGTGAAAGGTCACAAAAATCTTACGAGTTATGTTTAGAACACAATAACATTCTAAATTAAAGTGCCTCAACACATGCATGGCTGTTTCATGAAGTAATTATAAAGCTCGAGCCTCCTAAATTATGGTGTTTGTTGCAATCCTTCCATTCATGATGGTAAAAATCATCGTCATTCCTGAAAATTATGCAAGATTCTTTTACAAGATTATTGCCGTGGACATCCAAAAGTATGATTAACTCAATAAATTTAATAATTACTTATGATTCTTATTTTCAATTTAGTTATAAAAATGTTTAATCTATTTATTATAATACCAGCATTTATGAATTAATTGGAAAAAAGCAGGATATTAAAAAGGGAAATTATATATCGCATAAAATATAATAATAATAAAAATTTATGATATAGTGATTTTAGACCATTTTTTTAACTATGAATTTCTAGTTATCTAGTAGATCTCAATTCTCTTGAGTTTTATTCTATTTTCTCGAGCCATACATTGGAATATTATTATATATCAATTAGTATTGAATAATTTCTTAGTTAATTGCTTTGTGAATATAGCAAAAAACTGTGAGTTTACATTGTTTGTTGTCGGTGCCTGTTGTTTTAGCAGAGATCAGCGGTACAATTAATGACGATGACATCAAATCACCTCACCACTTTAATGAATATTCCGTTACAAATTGCCTTAAGGCAGCAATATTTATACTTTTGCATAAAGGAGGAGATAAAGATTAACCATTAATTTAAGGCTAGACTAAATAATGTTACCTCCAGCCTAAACAACCATCACTCTTTGATACTAGCTTCTCTTGAAGCAACCTACACGGCACTTCATAGAACTATATCTAGCGACCTAATCACCCTTAAATCATGGTGCGATTCTAATATTCTGCGTCTCAACGTTTCTAGAACTAAAGTTTCATCATTTACAAATACATTGCAGCCTCTTGTGTTAATAAAACCACCACTGACATCATTGAATCTTTGAACTTGTTGTAGACAATTCTTTGATATGAAAAAATTAATCTCTACGAGTTTCCAATGACCTAACGTTATAAACCTCTATGGTAGTTTCTTACGCACTTATTGATTCTTATCTCCGATATACCCCTCACTTGTAGGGGTGCGTCTTTTTAATAATATTAAAAATATTGACTTTTTGCATCCTTAATCCATATTTGAATCCGTTTGCCTAATAAGCAGGCAATTTTAGAAAATTCTTTGCACAGCTAGGCACGCGGAGCACTACATACGTCATGCTCGGAATTAGGGCTCTATTGTGTACAATGTGAAAAAAACGCACAATCATTTGTCAAATGAAATTAAGTTTATTTCACAAGAATTTTAAGGCGTATTTATTGGGAAGTGCTTTCTACGTGGTAAACGATTTTTATTCTAATACTCAAAATTATACAAACTGGTTTAATATTAATAGTGATTCTTAACACAAATTTTCACATTTTTAAGTTTTGCCGAATTTCATTATCTGGTTTATTTCCATTATTAAATTTGTGTTGTTTGGAATGTATATGTTCCCACTTAAGTTTTAAGATATGGCAACACTGGCAACATGTAAATATAACAAATCTGACATTACCAGATTGATATTTTAAATGGTAAACGTGTTATCATACGAGTGCTATTCGAATTGTTTACAGTATGTGAATTGGACCAAAAGCAGTGTGTCTATTAACTCGCACCGACTTTTGGTGGTGAAGCACTTCTCGAACCACCGCGTATCGCTGGTTTTTCGACTTCAAACATGGTCGAATTTCGTTACAGGATGAGTTTCGTGAAAGTCCTACAAAATCGAATGTTGTACTAGAAAACATCGATGCTGTACGTGAACTGATATTGCAAGATCGTCATGTAGCATACCGAGAGATTGAGGCATAATTGGGCATTAATTTCACTCGCCCACATTCAATATTGCGTGAACGTTTGGCTGTCAAAAATATTTGATAATCTTTAAGAAGAAAGATCGTGTTAATTGACGCAAGTACGTCTATAAGATCGTGACAGGCGACGACATATTAATCCGAAACTTAACAACAATCGACACCATCTTCGGCGCAGAAATTTGGGGATACAGAATTACCAAACAACCAAACGCAATCGAAAGACCATTCCTACGCACGTGAACCAAAGCTTACAAAACGACACCTACAACAGCCTTGCACGTACTAGTCGGATGTATATCCTGGATAATACTCGTAGAAGCAAATGCGATCTACAGACCAAGAGACTAAACACTCACAACTCATCGAGACCAAAGCAGAACTAGAGAGAATAACTTTGAAAATGGATAGATAGATAAATATAGGATAATCAGACAACAAACAAATGAATAGGACCTCATTTTGAACACCGACTCCAAAAGAGGAATATCACAATTAAAAAACAAACTAAAGACATAACTAATAACAATGAAAGATGCTATATGCAACACAAAAACAAAGAAGATATAGAAATGAAGGTCGAACATCACCGGGCAAGACAAACAAACACCAGACATCAAATATATTAGCAAAGGACAACTAAAGAAGACAACAAAACGCAACAAAATCGAGAGCTGGCAGAAGAAATGAGACGTGAACACTACAGGCAGGAAGACTCCCAAATTGAAAAAAGATCGAAAACCAGATACGAACTGACATACATTGGAAAACAACGAAATTACTAACGGGACTAGGACATATACAGGAATACTATGAACGTTTTAATCTGAGACAGACAACAGGAAAATGTGAGGAAGACAACAAACCCGAACACAAATATCACATCATACACGAATGCATCATAGAACAAAGACAGCAGGCATACAAAACATTTACAGTTAGGTTGGAATCCATACCTACCAACAGAGATAGACGCACAGGAAAAAAAATTATTACAATGGGTGAAGAAATTGGAACAAAACGTGATATTAGATGACGGAAATGAAATGATAGGAGGAACCTATCAAAATTAAGACAGAACCGATACAAACAACTTAACATTAGTCTTCTTTACCCAATAATTTTTGGTGTGTGGTTGATGGGACGGTGTTCTTCTTGGTTAAGGTGTTCCTAGAGAGGGAATTTTACCGCATGCCAAAAGGAAGGTCGATAGGCCGAATCAATTTTCCTGTATGGGTCTTTCTAAATGAGACAAATCCAACAAAAGTTGTTCATACACGAAGCACTTCGGTTTTTTCAGAATAACTGGACAGTTGACACCACCATTCCATCAAAGCAGCGTAGAACGGTCAATTCTGAATGGCAAATCAGCATTTTGTCAGAATAGTTCGAAAAATCACAAATAGCAGAAGCTCCCTCCCTAAAACAAATACGTTTTATCGAATTGATGAGTCATCCGCCGTACAGTCCTTTTGGCCTCCATTGATTCCTGTAGATCAAAAATATATTGAGAGGTAAACGTTTTTCTACCTCAATCGAAATTGGAAAATTTGTCTAAATAAAAAAATTATGAAATTCGGCATATATCATGATCGACAAAGAATATTTTGTAAAAACTACATTGTTGGCATGTTAAAAAGCACAAATTATAGGTAAAAAGTTTTGAAATATTAAAAAGGAACAAAGAAATTCAGCTTGCTGACTCTATAATCATTTTACGAACCTTAAAGACAAAACAACAAAACAAATACCGTCGCTCCTGTTCGTTTTGTTTTTAAATTATTCAATTCCACCTTTTGTTCTATTTGTGAAATTTCAAACTCCATTTAAAATGAAAATAATGTACCGGAAAGCCACGTATGCCTCACTACTTTCGTATTATGAAAATAACCCTTTCCTCTGAGGCCAGTTTGGCTTTCCTGGTGGGAAAACTTTTAATTGATGGTGCAAAGAACACAATAAAGAGTGAATATTCACTTTGAATTTGACGGTGTTTTATTTACCCAATGATATTTGGATTTTAGTCGAGTTTATTTGGAAATCGACGCCGCTAGAGAATATAATTCAATTTTATAATATAACGGTGTTGATTTCAAGCAAAATTTAGACCAACTCTTATAAACAGTGTTAGGGAGAAGTGGCCAGTGCGCTGAACACGAGTCAGTCTGCTATTTTCAGAGTTTATCGTCGTTACAAAGTTACTACTAAGGTGTACATCCTAGAGAGATGAGCGATTCATTGTCAGCACATCGCTGATTTCAACAAGAGTTCGGAGAAGCGCGAGGAGTGCTTGTGAGTGGTTGGACAGTCATAAGAACACTCAAGGTAGGTAACCTTGAACCATCTACGATTTACCACAATAGGGCTCCATTCTGGTCTCATTCCCATCATCTTATCACTCTTATCACGATCCATATCGTGATCCATTTACAAATTTCCATCTCCTCCACTGGTTTGGAGGATCAATTTAAGGTGTCCCTTACTTGTTTCGAAGGTCTATCAGAGAAAATTTGCAGAATACTCAAACTCCACGGAACTGGCATAATCTTCAAACCAAATCAGAAACTCTCTTACATAATCAGGTCGGTTAAAGACAAAATATCCAATGAACAACATGGAATGTATGAAATTCCCTTCTCAGATCGCCCCCGTTCCTACATTGGCCAGACAAATCGACGTATTTCCGTCAAAGTAAAGGAACATTTGTTGTCTGTCACTAATTCCGATATTTCCTCCACCCTTGACCAGCATCTTATCCATACCAGATATACAATCGATTTCAATAGAACCAAAACTATCGTCTCACTACGTTCTTTAAAGTCAGGATTATTCGAGAAACTATCGAAATAGAGGGACGTTCAAACTGTCTGAATTCTCGACGTTTCGGCTCCCACTTTGTAGCCATTATCAAGAGAAGGGTGAGGATAGGGTGGTTTGCGTTCATTGCTATGAAGTGATCAACCAAGAAAAAAGGGTGATTCGTTGCGTGGCGTAGGCAGATCGAGACTACGGAATCGGACTACTTCATAGCAATGAACGAATAACCATCCTATCCCCACCCTTCTCTTGATAATGACTGCAAAGTTGGAGCCGAAACGTCGAGAACTTTTAAAATTCGAACGCGGTTCAATCCGTAAACTTGGTTCCTTTATTCATAATCCCGACCGCGTTTTCTTATTGGGAACGTAGCGATGGAACACCAAAGTGTACTAACTTTAATATATTTGTCAGCTTTCGAATACTTATGTATTAATCTGTCTGGGAAATAATTAAATACGATTAGAGGTGGCTTTAAATTGTATCAATTATTGTAAAAACTTGAAATTCATGGGACTTAAAATTCAATATTCAAAATGACGTACGATACATTAAAAAGTCGATCTGTCCACCAACATAAGTCAAAAATGAGCAATATTGATACCAGATATACGTAAAATTTCATAGAACTTTAGTAATAAAATGAATAAATTATATCAATTTATCACAGTTGATTAAAGAGGTTATGGAGACTTCTTTTGTACATCGAATAAGCAAAAATGTTATCCTGTAAAGTCCATCGATTTACTGTACTTTGTATATGAATATTTCTCAACTGTTTATCGTTACATGATTTAAACTTTCTTCTCTACACTCTACTGTACCAATTTCATACATCTTAAATGTCTTCATCTGCTCTTTGTTAGTTTTTAGACTGTTTTTCAAATTTGATATCTTGACAGTTGTATTTCGATGAATTTGATACGTAACCATATCCCCCATTCGAGATACAGTCAATAAGCCCGAGTTTTATTTTTCATGTTATTACTAATTTGATGTTGAGTATTGAATACTACAAATTTCTTTATATTTAGAACATACATCACGAACGCGTTTGGGAAATTTGAACAAATGATTATTTATCTTGACAATTGACAGTAGTGACACATTTTTATTACACCAGCGCCACGATTGGTAAACGTCAGAACTAAATTTGTGTTGCTGAAATTTAGATGCAAGTCTACTTTCTTATAGGGTATGTTTTGTGGGTGACAATATTAATTATTTGATGATCTTATTGAATAAAATTTGAGCTGCAAAAAGAAAGGAAAATTCCATATCAGAAACTAGGCTTTGTATTTCTCATAAACTATATTATGTATATGGAAACGATATGAGATATTTGAGAAGGTAGGTACTTAGGTTAACCGAAGTCAATCATAATCAATCGTTTGTGTGTATGTACCTTATTAGTTGACGTGTTGTACTAACTACATTAAAATAATAAACGTTCATTGAACAAGTAGAATTATACACGATTAGGTTACGTAATAAGGAACAAAGATCGTGACGAAGTGTAGATATCTTTATGTTAAGGCCACAAGAATTTGCATATTACGACTTTTTACTGGTTTCACGACAACATCAACCAAATCTGAATAATGTAATTCTTCAGCTTCACAAACGATACAACGATATTTATTAGAAGTTTTTTTGCTAATTAATTATTATTTTAGCGGCATTTCCGTCGAGTTGAAAAACTATTTAAAACAATAATTAACGAAAAATTGTATTGGATAGATTGAGCTATGGATATATCTGCACCTTCAAATTCTAGTTCTAGTAACTGTCGTTTACAGAATAGAAGGCACTTTCCAGTAAATATGTCCTCAAATTATTGCGAAATGCGCGATTTGATTTCAATTGGCAAGTGATTGTGCATTTTTTTGGATTGTAAAATATTGAGCCCTCAACTGATTCTGAACGTGAAGTAGGTAGGTAAAGGAAGGAAGAAAATTGGAGAAGCGTGCTTACGAATTAAGCAAACGGAGTCAAATATGAATAATGAAGGAAGGGTCAGAATTTTTAATCTTTCAAAGAAGTCCCTACAGTGAGCCCTGCTGTTTAGTCTGAGTGAATATCTAACAGCTCTCTTTTGTAGTTTGAAAATTCGCTCAAATCGAGTCGCACCGCACGTACTCCACAAGGAAAAGGAATATCGAAGAAGAAGGACGTGGATAAGTTCAATTTTTTGGATATTAATCTCAGCGCAAAACAGGAGGAACTCAATGTTTTAGATAAACGGCAAAGGCAAACTCCCTTTTTCCACAACAATGATGGTGTGCTCAATGGACACGTACGAAATCTTCCATGTAGAATATTATCCATATAGAATAATATTCAAGGATATTTAGGAGGGATAATGTTAAATTAAGTTAACCGAGGAAACAGAAAAAAGGAAAATCGTCTTAAATGGGTCAATTATCAAGACATCGGATAAATCATCACCAGATTTTTTTTGTTAATTTGGAAAATAAAAGAAAACAGATATCGTAAATTGTAAACGTAAACGGTTTCTTCAGATCTTGATTTTGGTAACTGCCAAATTACAAGAAACAATTGAAAACATTCCCAGTCAACGCCTACTTTACTTGCTAAGCGGATTTTTTGTCCCCGCACCCTTGTTTTTATGCTGTCGATGTTTCCCTAACGACGAAAAGTTAATCGTAGATATTAATAAATAATTCTCTCGAAAACTGGTTTTAATAAATGATGGCCATTGTCTCGAAGCGGTTGAAGATGGCCGATCTCATGAAATATAAAAAAAGTAGAGATGAACTACGGAACGAACATCACAAAAACCAAACAAAATAGAATGCGAAATAGGCATTCCTCCTAACCAGTTTATTCGACGAAGAACCAACGACAGCTGTTCGAAAAGAACCAACCATGACAACTTGATGTCTCGACTTTTTTTATTGACTAGTAGAAAATTGCAAATATTATAAATAATTACGGAGATGCTGCGACGAACAAATGTCGTTTATTGATTACGTAGAAAAGTGAAATAAGGTTCGTAGAATGTTGAATCGATTAAAATAGAAATTGGGGGAATAAAATAAGTCGTTTTGTTGGATTTTTAGACAATACACGGATATTTCAAAACAAGAAATGTCACTTTCGTCGGAATTATTGAAGTAGGACTCACAAAAGCGGGCCGATACGACCCGACCTTCGCAGTTATCACTGTTTATACGAGGCTGTTAGGGAGCTGTGGCGATTAGAGCTAAAACATGTTCACTGACCAATTCAAAAAACCAAATGTAAAAATTTTGAGTTGTTTATTTGGTGGATTCTAGCAAATAATTTTCCAAATAAGCAAAGACTTCTTACAACTTAAGCAAATGAGTCCCTACACATTTTTGAAGATGAGTTTTGAAATGTTTAATGTATGATATGATGTATAATATTACTTTGAGGTAACCTTTTAGAATTGGAAAATGGTTTATGCTCTAAAAACTAGCAGCTATTTTTTTAACGCATTTTCATCCCTTCATTCTTGTCACAGCTGGTCACATTTGTGAGACTCCTCCCTCCCTAGTGTGTCGTCACATATTTTGCAAAGTACATTTAGAAAAAATTTATTGAGAACAGCGGTTCTAAAATCAGTTTTATTTCTAATCAAATTATTGTTTAATGAAATTAACATCAAAACAAACAATTAACGAAACAAAAAATATTGATAGAATTATATATATTAAAGATATAAACTTAATAATTGGCCAGGTATTCAAGCATTTCCCCTCCGGATTCTCCAATGCAGCACCGATTTATTCGAAATTTTCACAGATAATAGGTGTGTATCTAAAAGCGAGATCTACATGGTGGACGCCACCCTTTTCGGGGGTGGAAAATCAGCCTGTTCCTTCTTTAATCCCGTCACAATATCCACTGGTTCCTTAATAATTGCTTCTGGATTTTCCGCAGCTACTTCTTCTATATTCACGCCTCCTGATGAAGAAGCTATCACTACTGGACCCTATAATATTACAATAGTTGATTTATAACAAAGTTGGCGGACCTGAATCTACGATTAATCAGAATAACATCGATCAATAAGTCCCTGGTCTGATAAAATGAGAAAATAACTTTTCCAGTCAATTTTTGCTTTATTATTCAAGTTATAAGCCAGGTATTAAAGCATTTTCCCTCCGAATTCTTTAATGCAGCAACGATTTATTCGAAATTTTCTCAGGTGATAGGTGTGTGTATCTAAAAAGCAAGATCTACATGGTGGATGCCACCATATTTCGGATGTGGCAAATTTTTTACCCAAAGTAGCTCTACAAATCGAAAGATCAGCAAGTTTAAAGTAAAAAATGTCATATAAAGTTTTTTCGCCAGATCAATAGTTTTTGATTGATTATTCGCAATTGAAAAGCACGATTTTTCAAAAAAACCGCATTTTTCAATAGTTTTTTACGCATAACTCTGTAATAATGCATTTTGTCGAAATAGGTGCAATGAACAAAAATGAAGCTTATAAAAAAATAAAGAAATTAAGCTACATTTTGAGAACTTAATGTTCTACCTAAAGCAAGTTATAGATACTTGAATAATTTTTGTTTTACGTAATTGAGCATTTAACCTCAAGTAACGGGAAAAGGGTAAATTTTTTAACAAAAAGTCATAGAATACTTTTTAACGAGCTTAAAAAGACCTTTCGAATGATTACTGATAAAAGTTGTTCCGATTGAAATTTTAGTGAGATATGATGTAAAATAGTTACAGCTAAAAAAAATTGCACTAAAACTAATGACATTTCATTGAAAATCAAAACTTATTCCTTGTAGCAAATAATTTATTTGGATGTTGTATTTACAGCACCAAATCCACATTCGGCTAAATATGAAGATGGAAACGTTAGTAAAAGTTTTATTGAACATTTTGTTGTATTTGGATAAGTATTAGATTTTTGTTTCCTCTCAAACCATACCATGCTTCATTTTATATTGAATAAAATTCTAACTTGCTTATGATTTTGCAGTTTTGCGAGTTCTTTTTGATATTGCACATTTGATTTATCTGACTAAACCATTAACATTATCTGCATCATCTATGTTGATAAATCAATTTACTTTAAATCTTAAAACTTTTCTTTTAAATCAGCAGACAGAATATATAAAGAGGGAAAGAGTTGTTTCATATTTTTTAGGAACAAGAAACTGTTCAACTCAAAGAAGCTAAACCAAATATCTTCCTTTTTATATCGATAAGAGTTTTATTTGTTGCTTGATTTAATATTTCAAATATAAAGACATGTAATCAAATACTCATTAAATATTTCTATAAAAAAGGTGATCTAGGATACATAAATAACTGAAAAATATTTGGAGTTTTTGGGGTTTGCTCAATAAAAAATTTTCCTAACGCCATCCGATTTCAAGATAACTATATTTTGGAAGCTGATACATCCAATGAATTTGTTTTTATGTCTGACTCTCATAGAGGGCGCTAGTTACACTGTTCTAACCAAGTAGTATTGAGCATAACTTTTTCGTTGTTAGATTTATTTAACAAAATTTCAAATAAGCTTAAACATCATTTAATTTTACACCAAAAAGGTATTCTTGATAAAAGTCGATACTGTCTACCGTTTTCACAATATTTTGATTTGAAAATTATGTAACTGATGTTGGTATAAAGTATTGATAAATTTATTAATTACAGAATACATTGGGACTGAGGACATCCGTTTCTTGTAACGTTTCACCAAAATCCAGTCTAATCAGTATAGAATCTTGTTTTTTAAAGTTAAATAAGTATAGGCACAGAGCTATTGGAGGATTTAGTATGAAACAAAGAACAATTTTATTATCATTGCGATTCCGGAAATCAAACTGTTGTTTGGGCAGTTGGTACGCGTTATGCAGAAAATTTTCCTCGAAGAAAAATTAAAAATACATTTCGATCCATTGAACGACGTTGTAGAGAAACTACGAATGTGAGGCCTAGAAAATAAATTCTGCTAGGTCAGAAAATATGATTTTAAAGTTGATCAAAATCCAACAGTTAAGACAAACAAATAAATCTTCTCCAAGTACTTGGAGGATACTTAAAGAGCAACAGCTACATCCTTATCATTACAGACAAGTTCAAGAGCTCTTGCCAGACGATCTTCCGGTTGGACTGGATTTTTGTCAAACATTACAAGAAAGAAAAGCTCTCCAAATTTTTCAAAACGTATTCGACGAGACACACTTCTGGTGTGATGAGAATCGACAACATGTCAAAGGGGTATCAATTACCAACACTCATTTAAAGTTAATGTTTGGGCAGCAGCTTCAGGTAACAAATTAATAGGTTATCACATTCTATTAGCACTTTGATAGAAGGTGTCGTGATTGGTTGAATAACCATTTTACGAATCGATGGTAAAGATACAGAAGCTTCGATTCATTGGCCTCCTCGATTTTAATACCTTGGATTACAGAGTTTGGTCGTATCTTAAAGAAAAATGTTTATGCTACAGAGGTAAATTTACCAGCAGCGGTTATTACTTCAAATGTTCGGAATTTGTCTGCATGAATTTTTTCTTCTATTGCAAACATCTATAATTCTTATATCTAATCAACAAAATGTACACCTCATAGTTTTTCATTGAAATTTGCGGCTCTTCCGAAAGAAAAGTTATTTGTTTGAAACTTTATGTGTTATGTGTTTGGTAATAATAGCTAACCTCAGTATGCGTCGAACAACAGTTACTGTGGACGACAATACTACAAAAAGTATAAAAGCAAAGTAGTCGATTTTAAACAGTCTATTAGGAAGCGCTTTATAGCCACAAAGCGAAAGAACTAACTTTCACAGTGGCGTACAAGGATTAATAAGGATCGAATATAAAACTTTTAATAATATTAGATAAGAAAAATGGTAATTCAACGAAAACACAAAAATTTTCATCATAAAGTCTCACATCAAGAGTAGAAACTTTCAAAATAATACCTGAAAAAAAGTCATTGGAACAACATGGAAAATAGTAAATTTGATGCGATCAAAAGGATAATATCCCATAGAGGAAACGCCAGAGTTGACAAAGGGGCCAAGCCTGGACTAGTCCTGGGAAGCCTAGCTTCGGCGTACCTGTATTAGTCCATGCGTGGGCCAGGATACTTAACTTAGCTTCGGCCATACCAATGATTACCCAAGCTTGGGCCAAGGCTAGGATACCCAGCCTTGGCCATTCATTGGCCACCCAGGCTTGGGCCAAGGTTGGTTGACCCAGCGGCGTTTTAAATTTAAGTGTTTTCTTTTTGATAGACATTTTATTAATCGATTTCAAAAATCAATATTCAAATTGACGCTTAATAAAATTAATTGATTGAAATATTGAGTAATAATAATCAATATTTCAAACAATTAATTCTATTATACTGAATTGGAACGAAATCTTTACCAACTACATTATGAGCGTTTTCGTAGTCGAATTATGGAAATATTAAACACCAAAGTGTACTAACTTTAATATATTTGCGAGGTTTCGAATACCTATGTATTCATCGTCTGGGAGTTAATTAGTTAAATTTTTGCGGCGTTTTAAATTTAGGTGTTTCTTTTGATAGACATTGTATTTATCGATTTCAAAAATCAATATTCAAATTGACGCTTAATAGAATTAATTGATTGAAATATTGAGTAATGATAATCAATATTTCAAATAATTAATTCTATTAAGCTGAATTGGAACGAAATTTTTGTCAACTAGATTATGAGCATTTTCGTAGTGTGATTATGGCAATATTAAACACCAAAGTGTACTAACTTTAATATATTTGCGAGGTTTCGAATACCTATGTATTCATCGTCTGGGAGTTAATTAGTTAAATTTTTGCGGCGTTTTAAATTTAGGTGTTTCTTTTGATAGACATTGTATTTATCGATTTCAAAAATCAATATTCAAATTGACGCTTAATAGAATTAATTGATTGAAATATTGAGTAATGATAATCAATATTTCAAATAATTAATTCTATTAAGCTGAATTGGAACGAAATCTTTGCCAACTACATTATGAGCGTTTTCATAGTGGGATTGTGGCAATGTACACCAAAGTGTACTAACTTCAATATATTCCGAGCTTTCAAATACTTATATATTCATCGTCTGGGAATTAATTAGTTAAAAATTGCGGTATTTCAAATTTAGGTATTTCTTTTGATAGACATTTTATTAATCGATTTCAAAAATCAATATTCAAATTGACGCTTAATAGAATTAATTGATTGAAATATTGAGTAATGACAATCAATATTTCAAATAATTAATTCTATTAAACTGAATTGGAACGAAATTTTTGTCAACTAGATTATGAGCATTTTCGTAGTGTGATTATGGCAATATTAAACACCAAAGTGTACTAACTTTAATATATTTGCGAGCTTTCGAATACCTATGTATTCATCGTCTGGGAGTTAATTAGTTAAATTTTTGCGGCGTTTTAAATTTAGGTGTTTCTTTTGATAGACATTTTATTAATCGATTTCAAAAATCAATATTCAAATTGACGCTTAATAAAATTAATTGATTGAAATATTGAGTAATAATAATCAATATTTCAAACAATTAATTCTATTATGCTGAATTGGAACGAAATCTTTATCAACTACATTATGAGCGTTTTCGTAGTCGAATTGTGGAAATATTAAATACCAAAGTGTACTAAATTTAATATATTTACAAGTTTTGGAATAACTATGTATTAATGGACTGGGAATTAATTAGGTAAGAATTACGGCGTTTTAAATTTCGGGGTTTGGTTTGATAGACATTGTATTCATCGATTTCACAAAATAATATTCAAATTGACGCTTAATAGAATTAATTGATTGAAATATTGAGTAATGACAATCAATATTTCAAATAATTAATTGTACCAAGCTGAATTGGAATGAAATCTTTGGCAACTACATTATGAGCGTTTTCATAGTGGGATTGTGGCAATGTACACCAAAGTGTACTAACTTCAATATATTCCGAGCTTTCAAATACTTATATATTCATCGTCTGGGAATTAATTAGTTAAAAATTGCGGTATTTCAAATTTAGGTATTTCTTTTGATAGACATTTTATTAATCGATTTCAAAAATCAATATTCAAATTGACGCTTAATAGAATTAATTGATTGAAATATTGAGTAATGACAATCAATATTTCAAATAATTAATTCTATTAAACTGAATTGGAACGAAATTTTTGTCAACTAGATTATGAGCATTTTCGTAGTGTGATTATGGCAATATTAAACACCAAAGTGTACTAACTTTAATATATTTGCGAGCTTTCGAATACCTATGTATTCATCGTCTGGGAGTTAATTAGTTAAATTTTTGCGGCGTTTTAAATTTAGGTGTTTCTTTTGATAGACATTTTATTAATCGATTTCAAAAATCAATATTCAAATTGACGCTTAATAAAATTAATTGATTGAAATATTGAGTAATAATAATCAATATTTCAAACAATTAATTCTATTATGCTGAATTGGAACGAAATCTTTATCAACTACATTATGAGCGTTTTCGTAGTCGAATTGTGGAAATATTAAATACCAAAGTGTACTAAATTTAATATATTTACAAGTTTTGGAATAACTATGTATTAATGGACTGGGAATTAATTAGGTAAGAATTACGGCGTTTTAAATTTCGGGGTTTGGTTTGATAGACATTGTATTCATCGATTTCACAAAATAATATTCAAATTGACGCTTAATAGAATTAATTGATTGAAATATTGAGTAATGACAATCAATATTTCAAATAATTAATTGTACCAAGCTGAATTGGAATGAAATCTTTGGCAACTACATTATGAGCGTTTTCATAGTGGGATTGTGGCAATGTACACCAAAGTGTACTAACTTCAATATATTCCGAGCTTTCAAATACTTATATATTCATCGTCTGGGAATTAATTAGTTAAAAATTGCGGTATTTCAAATTTAGGTATTTCTTTTGATAGACATTTTATTAATCGATTTCAAAAATCAATATTCAAATTGACGCTTAATAGAATTAATTGATTGAAATATTGAGTAATGACAATCAATATTTCAAATAATTAATTCTATTAAACTGAATTGGAACGAAATTTTTGTCAACTAGATTATGAGCATTTTCGTAGTGTGATTATGGCAATATTAAACACCAAAGTGTACTAACTTTAATATATTTGCGAGCTTTCGAATACCTATGTATTCATCGTCTGGGAGTTAATTAGTTAAATTTTTGCGGCGTTTTAAATTTAGGTGTTTCTTTTGATAGACATTTTATTAATCGATTTCAAAAATCAATATTCAAATTGACGCTTAATAAAATTAATTGATTGAAATATTGAGTAATGACAATCAATATTTCAAATAATTAATTCTATCAAGCTGAATTGGAATGAAATCTTTCCCAACTACATTATGAGCGTTTTCATAGTGGGATTGTGGCAATGTACACCAAAGTGTACTAACTTCAATATATTCCGAGCTTTCAAATACTTATATATTCATCGTCTGGGAATTAATTAGTTAAAAATTGCGTCGTTTCAAATTTAGGTATTTCTTTTGATAGAGATTGTATTAATAAATTTCCCAAATCATAATTCGCTCGATAGAATTAGTTGATTGAAATAAAGTGTAGGCATAACCAATATTTCAAACAATTACTTCTATTAAGCTGAATTGAAACAAAATATTTGCCATTTAGATTATGAGCATTTTCATAGTGGGATTGTGGCAATATTAAACACCAAAATGTGCTTTAATATATTTGCGAGCTTTCGAATACCTATGTATTCATCGTCTGGGAGTTAATTAGTTAAATTTTTGCGGCGTTTTAAATTTAGGTGTTTCTTTTGATAGACATTGTATTAATCGATATCAAAAATCAATATTTCCATCAAGTTTGAATATTGATTTTTGAAAGCGATGAATGTGATGTTTTTTTAAACGAAACAATGAAATATAAAACGCCGCAATTCTCAATTAGTTAATTCACATCGTATTGGAAAGCTCGGTATATATTAGAGTTAGTACACTTTAGTATTCGATTTTGCCACAATCCTACTATGAAAAAACATTCTTAAGAACGTATATATGTTACCGAATCCCATTGAAATTGAAGTAAACTATGCGTATCATCTAAATAGAATATATACAAATGCAGTACGTTTATAAAACAAAAAAAAAATAGAAATGATAAGCTACGAAACAGCCTTTTTCTTACAAATATCACATGCTTATTAGTATATTCTTCAGATATGGACGTCGAAACCCGTTCTCAATTTTTTCTCTAACTGTATACAGGCTGCAACTTGCACGGCTTTAGAAGGGAATCCATTTTCGTGGTATCCTCAATTATTTTCTCTTATCATTTTGTATATACACTTGGTACAGTAACATTTCTTAAAATGTCGATTTTTCCTCAAATTAAACCTGATTTTTAATGGACGGAATGAGATAACTTTTATTCAAAATTTTGCTATACTATACTCACATAAAATTTGTTATTACCAACTTACATATTGATTATTTTAACAAGCTACTCATCTAAAAAATTTTTGGTTCCAAATAATATGTCGTCGGAAAATTTTTCCATTGTTTTAATTGATAATATTCGTTAGTACGCTTCTGAACTAGTATAAAACATGGAAGCCGATGGGTACAATGTTTTTAGGATAAATTATAATTCAATAAAACCGGTTGTGAATTAGAAATGCAGTTTTGATATAACAAAGAGACTGTGGATTCAAATTCGACCTAAAGAATGGATATTAAGGTCGAGTGTTACTATTAACTTTGTAAAAACCAATGGCGGGGCATGAATTTAATTGATAAAAATAAATTAAAACTTTAATAATAATAGAAACGCAAAATGTGGGAAATTCAAGTGTTTTTAGTAAATATCTGAGTGTTCAATAGAGAGAGAGAAAGATAAGCTGAATTATCACAAGAAAAATTTATGAACAAAGCGTCAAAATTTTAAGCAAAAATGTCTTTATCAATTCTGAAGGCTTTTTGGCACTAAAGACGAATGGATTTTTTCCTCTGATAAATATAAATATAACTAAACGTTTCGGGTATATATATATATATATATTTTTTTTAATTTGTAACTTTTTCTGAATAAATAACTTTAAAAAAGTGGTTTTTTTCATTGACTACCTATTAATTGACCTAAATAAACCAATGTCCCGTTTTGAGTGAAAAAATAAAAGGTCACGTAAGGTATGGAGTACAAGTACCTTCTAATTAAGTGTTCGAATCGAATTTTTTAATGAACGCCACTGTGTATGTGTGTGTGTACGCCTATCCTTAAAATATGTTAGATCACCTTGAGCCAAACGTTGGTTTATAACGTATATAATAACTGACCAATGAAATTAATTCTTTCCGAGCACGATTATCCATCAGTTGGCCCCAGAACCAGTTTTTTCTCTTAATAATTATTATTCACCTGCGCAATTAGTTAATGATAGTTGTTGGTTTTTCGAAATAAACTTGGTGGTGCCAACCTACTATTTATTGATGGTTTGGTTTTTAATCTAATATTATTTTGTTTAGTTGAATGTTAATTTTATTTAAATCATTTCGATTCATAAACTTAACTCTACGTTTGCAGTTGCCGTTTGCTGTTACAAAATTAAAAACATTCAAATTAATAAGACCATTCATAGTTGCCGTTTGACTTCGCTGTTTGCCGATCGGTCTACCGTTAGTGACTTTTAACAAAATTATCATTTTACGTTGGCTGTTCGTAGCAATCGAAAAGAACCGATCACATCCATGATTTTGTCTAATGCTCCCAATAAGAAGCTCTTCGTTATATTCCATAATATAGGATTACAAACACAAAGCAATGATTAGGTCAAAATGGATAACAAAATTTTTAGATTAACGTCAGGTTTATGAGTAGGCAAACGTCACCCGCGAACGTTTACGTCAAACGGGTCAATTCAAGTTTATGAATCGGCCTTTTATCTTAAAATTCTATCCTTTTTTCTAAGAAATCTATTAATCTTCTAAAGGGTTAGTAGTCTAGTTCTTAACCCTTAACTATAGTTGTGGGTGCAATGGACCCAGGTTGAATTTTCAGAAGCCCAGTATACGCCGCATCGAACAACATACTCGTTCCCGCTTCTCAGTACCTTCATGGTGTACAAGTCAACACGTATGGTGTTCTTAAAAGGCCTTGTTCAGTCTTTATGTGAACCTTATATGAAATTGCGATGCTTCAATCAAAGACTGCCCACACCACTGCGAAAGAGCATTGCTCAGCCTTCTGGAAGAGCTAAGACTGTGCACTTATGCACTAAGTGCACGCAGCCAATATGCGTGACTTGTGCATAATTCATGCAAGTGATTGAGTAGGTGTCAGATTTTCCAAAAAACAAGTTTGAATATTTTTTTGTTTGTTTTATGAAAACAGATACTTTATTTAGTAAGGAGAAAAATAGACCAAATGTGAAACTTATTTTTTTTTGTTTTTATTTAGATTTTTGTAAGCCAACTTATTCTGATGGTAAGAAAAAACGACTGATTTTGTAAGTGCCGTTAAAGTAAGAAATGAAAGTTCCTATTGTTGATTTTGATAAATATGGATTCCTTGTAAAACAAAATATCAGTTTTATTTGAAATAACCTTAAAAAATATGTATCATTTGATTTTGTGGCCGTTCTAAAACACATGGGTCCATTGGGCCCACGACTATAGAAACGTAAGAATTTTTCACCACTACAGTTAAGGGTTAAGATCACATCTGTAACAAAAACTTTTTCTTGAAGATACGACCAAACTCTGTAATCCAAAGGATTTAAATCGCGTGCCTGAGCAGGCCAATGAATCGAAGCTTCTGCACCTCTATCAAACCATCGATTCGGAATATCCTTTGAACTTCTCGAGGTTTGCCATCGTTTGCGTAGTAGACTTTTTCTTCTTTAATTACGATAGGAGTATTATCTACATTTTTTTTATTTTCTTTAGGTGGAGTTGCTGCCCACTCTGCTTTCTGTATGGCAATTTTAAATGGACTTACAGCTAACTCTATCTAAAGGCAGGTTTATAGTGATATTTTCAAACTGATATTTAATCTAAGTTGTCCATAAAGTTTGTTACACAGTTGTGTAAACTTCTTGGCTTTCGTCTTCGATAACTGTTGAGAGCAGCGAAGCTATGATAGGCGAATGGTCTGAGGAGAGATCTAAGAAGGATTTTACTTGAAAGTAATTTTTGTTAATCCCTTTTACTATCCAAAAGTCTATGAAATCAGGGTGATTTCTTGTCTAACCTAACCAATAAGTTGGGGTATAGTTTTTCCAATATCAATTCCAGATTATAGAAACCCCTTGTTTAATCTACAACTCATTTTATAAGTTTATAGAAATGCATTTATGTATACGATTCGATGTATTCATTGGTAAACAGTGGAGATGATGAGTCCACGTGGACTGACGGTTTATTAGATGTTCACCGAGAAGTAAACATTATTTTTCACATCTTAGTTTGGTATAATTGCCGTGAGTATTTATGAAATATTGATTGTTTCTCGCATAACAGTCTTCTGCAACTGTTATTGGAAAAACTATAAGTAGCCTTATTAGTTCCCTGTCTTTGGTTGTTGTTTTCCCGGAGCCACATAGAGTATGTTTGACGATTTAGTCTCCACCAGGTATATATCTGCTTACTTTTCTCGTTTTTTTATATACTCCCAAAAATTATTCCTCGTCATCTAAATTTTTGCGCGCCACATTACAAAACTGATCGAAATATCTGTTCAAATGGACAGTTCGTGTTTTTGTTTCCATCCTGTCCGTTTTGTGGAAGCCCGGCACTACAGAAACAAAAATAATTTCATATCTCTAAATGAGGATGTACACATTTTTATTGCATGTAAGAAATCGAGATTAGAAATGCTAATCAACGAAAAAAACAATGAGTAATCGAACCATAATTGAAAATAACTTAAAATGATGAATAATGCGGTTTAAAAATCGTACACAGTAGTTTTGAGAAGTGATGACACGCTGTAATAATTTACTAATTTTATTTCTAAATTCTTTTTAGATAGAATGAATTATTTCTACTTATAGGAATTTCCAATTAAAAACTATTACCTAATCGATTAGGAGTTTTAATGAGAAATTAATAATTATTGAGAAGCAAGTACTCAGAAAGGATAATGCCCTATCTTTTATCTATAATCATCAAGATATTTATTGAATTATTGCAATAATTAATAATCTGTGACTGAATTCACTATCAAGGACAAAGTTAATTCGATTATATTTGTAATGATGCACATACAGAGTGGGCTACGTCAACCTAAATTGTTAGAAGTATTCATTAGAATTTAAGAAACATGGAACACGGCTGTTGCAGGGTTTCTAGTCCAAACTTTTCTCTTAAGCTCTTACTATGAATACCTGATAGGGTTCAAGTGCAATCCATTTCGACATCCTGTATATAATCCCGTACGGAGCGTACAGTATGTGGACGGGCGTTATCCTGCGTCAGGATGAAGTTTTTGCTGATGAACCTGTCTATATATCAATTGAGATTTATTATCCGCGCTTCACTGCCAAAACTCGGTTTTTCCATTGAAATTTTCACCTAAACTATCTATGAACCCGTTCCTAGCACTTCTGTAGAATCGTCTCTTTCTATGGCTACCATGCAGATACATTATGCCTTCATCTGATAAAAGAACGGACCCCATTCTTCGTCAGGCCAATTCACGTGTTCTGTGGTAAATTGTAGACTGTCGGTGGGCTGGTATTGATTTGGGGCAAGTAGGTGTCTTCTTTGTCTTACAGTCAGTTGCCTTAAGTCTTCTTATGACTGTCCAGTCACTCCTTGTGCTTAACTAAAGTCTTGTTGGGCACCAGTGAGGGCATCAGCGATGTGCTGACACTGAATCCGTCGTCTTCCTTGAATGTGCCCCTTTTTCTTCCAAAACCCGCGTCTTCGATGAAAGTTATTAGTCTCTTGATAACGATGATAAATTCTAGAAACAACAGACTAATTCATGCTCAGCACTTTGGTCACTTCTTGACAACTGTGGCCTTGTCCCCGAGAGGGTGACCGCTGGATCAGCTTTATCACTTGTTATATCAATTTTCAAGTAGAACTTTGATGTTGACGTTGAATATATTTTGGGTTGGATGAGGAAAATTCTTTATGGTGAGGAGGATTCATTGGATTTGACTGGGGTTATGGTGATTGGTTTGTAATTGCACTGCTTCAGGCTGAAAAACAAGAAAAGAAACAAAGAAGGAAAAAAATGGAAACTCCAGCCTAAAATTAACGGTTCCTTATTGGGTTTTGAGACATATTTTGTAATTTTTTTGGAATTTTGTTGTTTTTTTGGTTTTTTTAATTTCTTATGTTTATTATCTAATAGAAAAGCGGGTGCTTGGGGGCGGGTACAGCTACGGTTGCATTATTCCTAATCGTCGGTCATTTGGCTGATGAACAAATTCATCAGTTTACAGGAAAACCTCTGAAAACTTGCAACACCGACGTAGTAGTGGGTCAGGTAGAAAAAGTTTTGTACCAAAAACCACATAAGCATAAAGACAACAAAAAATATTCTATTGATTTCGATTTATACATGTTCAATGTTCGAATAAAAAATTTTCCGACTTGTCAGCTACTATAGTTGTTTTCTTAAAATCTGTCATGTAACATGAACCTTGATCCGCGCTCTAGTATTTCATTTTAAAAATTTTGGATAAGCTCAAATAAACCAACAAAACGTTTCAAATTGTCTGTAGTAGTAATGCAGTATCCTTGAAAATATTTTATAAATGATATAAGCAATTTAAATGTAGAAATGCGTTAATTAAGAATTAAGAAAGATAGGGACATTCTTCCAATTCATAAGCATATAATAATATGCAAAAAAAATTATCAAACATTTTCTTTCAAAGTGGCAATAGAATATTCACGAGATAATAGATAACAGAGACCTGTGAAACGGCCTAGCGGAATTCTTTTTTATTATTACAACTACTCCTACCATAAAGGCCAAGATTTTCTAAAAATGGAAATGGAAACATTCAGTCTTGGAGGCTGTTCAAGATAATTGGGCATCCCAGGGCTACATGGGTACACCTCTATTTTTTGTTTTTTTAATGTAAATCCCGGAAACCTTCCGAAAGAAAAGTTTCCTTTGTTGCTTTCCAGATTATGAAAAGCAGTGTCTGCTAAAATAGGAAAAAACTTAATATTAGGTTTCAAAGTAACAGATTTATACTTTTACGATCCAATTCAAGTGCTAAAGAGAATTCCCGATAGTCTTTCGAAAGACATCGAAGCTATTGGCAGAAGTCGATATTCCTCTCTCATAGATCTACCTGGGGAGCACCTAGGGATAGGCTTTCAGAGTCAAAAGAGAAAGAGAGTTAAAAAAATTCAACTAAGTAACGATTTAGTGGCTAATACACCAGCTCCCTAACCCAGTGAATCACGGATTCCTAAACCAACAGATTCTTCAATATTTGAATCAAGAGATGAAGACTCTGGTGACATCTACAAACCTGTTTCGATGTCAGAGGCAAAAACCCAAAAACAAAAACGTGTGGCCAGCTGAAAAAAGCACAAAACAAAGATAGCTTCAAATGCAGAATTTGTCGCAATAATTGGACAAATTGGAGAGTCCGATGAATTGGATAACGTTCACAAAATTTCGACTATAGATCTAAAAGTTCTGTTATCACAACACACATACGTGCGAGCGGTATGAAGATTTGGATAGTGATATCAATGTGAAGTTTCATCAACTCTGATGCAGATAAAGACTTTGATCTGGATGACGTTTAGGTTTTTCACAGTTTGGGTTTGGTTTACTTTCTTCGCTGTTTTAAAGAAATGTTCATTTAGTTTATTATAGTTTTTTTACCATTATAAATAAATATTACACTCAATTTTGTATTTATATAATTATTTTTTTGTCTGTTCCGGGGTAATTTTAACAGAGTACTAATTCAAATGGAAATTATAACATACATTATAAATGTTACAAAGTAGCCTCAAACCTGGAGTGAAATAGGCACCCAATCAATAATTTTTTATTCTAAAAAACTATTTTATTTTAATTTTTTTTTGTCGCACAATGCCTTTTAGCCATGTCGCTATAACTTATTCGGAAAAATGACTCGAAAAAGGTGCCCAAGGTGCCCAAGTAGCCTCGGCTCAAATAGCACTCGTATTACAACACATTCTGAGTACGTTCACCATTAAAATTGTCAAAATTCATGAGGAAAATGTTAGATTTGACATATTCACGTCAGTGTTGCCATATCTCAATACTCAAGTGGTGAATAGTTCCAAAACTGCGACTCTAAACATTGAAATGATCATCAGTACTCTGATCTTCGAAATAAAAAGCTAACAGAAGGTTTGTCTATTAGATCCTATGATTTAAATTGTAAAAAAAGTAGGAATCTGAGTTCAAACGCCTTTTTATGAAATTTGATAGACCTTATTATCGTTTTAAATCGAAATCTCCGGTTTATGTAAATCCTGTAACAAAAAATAGTAGTTTCCGTTTTAGGAAAGTAGGATAATAGAATGAACATAACTCTGATCATGGTCCGTTGTCCATTTTGCATTTACCGATAAGTATCTTTATGTACAAACTCAGTAACAAATTTTTCTATTGATCAAAGACAATAAATTTATCATGTAATTGATTCTTTAAAACCCCAATAATGTACAATTGATTAGGCCAGTACTTAGGAGCAAATTCACTTTTTTCCTAAATTTCAATTAGTGTTAGTTATGGAATTACGACTAGTCTACTTTATCGCGAACGCAAGTATTTGTGTGGCACAAAGGTATGGAAGTCTTTGAATTCCCTCATGCAAGTTGACCATCCACCTCAGTTAACGACGATAACATCAATAAATTTGAGAAACTGCTGCTTGAAAATCATCGTATCGGCTTTCTATAGATATCAGAGGTCATCAACAAAAGATCTGCAAAAGCAATGTCGAGTAGATGTCTAACAACGTAGCTAAGGATCCTACGTTCATCAAACGCATTATTACTGATGACTCGTAAAGAATTTAATGATATGATACATAGCCAAATCCAAAACAAAACCCTTCAGAGTTGATCTAAACAACTCCAACTACTCTGGAGATCTTATGGTCAATACGGAATATTATTTGGCCGTATTGAATCGTCTACGTGAACAGATTTGTGTAGAAAGACAATTTATGGATTTTTCACCACGATAATGCGCCATCACATTCCAGCAAAAATGTGTCTGATTTTTTGGCAAACAACGAAACACTCAGCCACCGTTATTCGCTTGATTCTCTGTGTCTTTTACTCCTTTTGATATTCAAAAATCCGTTTGGAAAATTGGATTAGGCTTTGGCATGCTTGTATTGGCTGAATCGTCTACGTGAAGAGATTTTTTTTCTAAATTGGTACAACTTATTTCGTGATGTAAACGTGAAATTTCAGTGCAACATTTCAATTAGTGTTAGTCAGCTGTTTTTTCGTGAAAATTTCGATGATATAGAATAAAATACAGCAAGGAGTTTGCTTTGAATTTTATGCTTCTTATGGAATTACAGCCCAAAGCAGTCTGTGAAGGTGAGGAAGTCGTCAAGTTTGCCTCATGCAAGTTGCCCATCCAAAAAAACCTTCAAAGTTGATCTAAGTTTCTTCAACTACTGTCCTATATTTTCTTAAAGTTTCAAAATTTTTACTTCACTAGTGTAATTCTGTATATCTTTGTGTTGGAACCATGTATTTTTAATTATTGTAAGGGCAAAAGTCAAGAAGTCTTCTACCATTATTGTTTTTTGTCTCCTCTCTATTTTTACCAATTATTCCTTCATATATTCCATCTTGCTCATCATCCTATTTTTCCTTTCACAAAATATATCCTTGTTATTTTTATTATCGTCATTTTTTCCTTTATGTAATTCCACTAACATTATACTTTCTGATTGAGGCTCTCATTTGTGAATACACACAAAAAAATACTTGGGGTGTTAATGTGTTAAGTATTAGAACGAATTTATCAGATCAAAATTATGTAAAATTTCGATAGATGATATTAGGAATATATCGGAGTTTTGAAGAGTGATTCTCTTTTTTTATTGTATGATCTCAATACTCAACGAGCTTATTTTAATTTTATTCAATCAATTGTTTTACTTACTAAAACTTGTATTCACTGGTCTACCATGAATTTTTCATGAAAACAAGCAATAAATCTATAAGGGAATTAATTGTTGTGAATGTCATCGAGTCTAAGATAATGACCAAACTAAGAATTTTCTATTCTGGACACCGCCTTAATTGCAAACAGGTTTTTGAGTTATTAACAAAATATGTAAATAATTTATTTGAATCATTCTTATTTATGTCAATACTATGAGATTAAGATACTATTAAAAAATTTAGAAAAATTAGCAGTGTCGGGTTTCAAAGAAAAATCATAATTAATAAAACTACACACGTATAGCTCATTGAAATACATAATTAATTATAGTACAGATAAATTAGGATTGAACCCCAGTGAAATTGGGCTCTTCTGATTATCTATATTCTCAGAGGTTGTCGGTATACCAGCATACCAGCTCTGAACAAAATTACGGGTACGGGTTTTCGAAATAACTCGAAAACTAAGAGGAATTCGAAAAAAGCTGCCCAGACAAAAAATGTGGAACACAAAATTTTCTACCGAAAAGGTATTTAGATATTTTTTCGTTTGACCTACTATTTGTGAGTAAATTTCCCCCAATGCCGAATGTCAGCCCGCGAATTTCCGTCAGTGCGAATTTAAGCCAATTGACGTTTCAGGCGCACATGGAAACTGCTCTAACTCTTGGAAAACTACTTTGTTTTCAAAAAATCAAAATGCATCGTGATGATTAAGATCTCTATTTTCTCGAGTAAGCTAAAAGTTTCAATGGTTATATTTCATCATTCGCCACATAAACAAGCAGATCCAACGAGAGCTTTGTCTCAAAATTTAAATTTTTTACATATTTTTGAGAAATAAATAAAACAAAAGTTGTGTCTGAAACAGTTTTCCATTTTGATATTCAGGTTTTAATCAATATAATTTTGGAAGTTGTCAATACCAAATCGTATTTTGATAAAAGCTCCAACAGGCCGAAACGTCTTAAAAAATTAATTTTCGATTTCATTTCATTTTATTTACAACAAATATCGTTGATTGTTGGCATGGTTGATGAGGATTTCCGGCTACCGTATCTTAAATTTAGAAATAGAACTATTGAAAAAGCAAAAACAGCACTAAAAAAAATATCCCAAAAAGTGACGAATAACCTCTAATGTGCTTATTTGACTATTTACAGAATCTTTGTCTAATTTACCGGACTAAATTTGTATACCTTTCAGTTGAACGAATTTAAGCAACTTCAGTGAATAAATCACAAACTAAAACCATTCAAAATCGAAGCATTGTTAGTCGTAATCCTTCATTTACTCGAAGAGGGAATTTCCTAATAGCAAACATTGCGACAAACTAGAACAAAAAAATGGCGAGCAGGCACTGAAAACCTTCTCTTATTCTCCTTCTCATCTTGATACTATCTAAGAATCAACTGTCACTTCTCCAATTTTTCCTCCTTCGGTAGTAAAATACAAGAATGTCGTTACGAAAGGTGGATTTTTATAGAATAAGTCTTGTCTTTTGCAGGGGATCCATTCATTGCAAAGTTCCAGTGGCGGGTATATATGAACGTTTTCGTATTGGAAAAGTGGCAAAATTAAACACCAAAGTGTACTAACTTTAATATATCCCGAGCTTTCGAATACTTATGTATTCATCATCTGGGACTGAAATTATGATTGAGTGTATACAAGAATGACATGAATCTGTTCTACCGTTACTACCACGGCAGATACTCTTTCGAGCTTTCCAATATAATAGCTCCTAGAGGAGAATACCAATTTCGACTGCAGATACCCAGAATGTCAATTTATCGGGACTTTTTTCTTTGGAAAACTGCAAGTTTGTGGTATCAGCTACATCCCACTTCAAGATCAATATCCACATAGCAGGCACTACTCGAACTATTCGAGAGTAATCGGGAATCATTATAAATTGTAGTACTATTTGAAACTTTGAAAGAAATCATTATTATACCTCGTTAACTTGCTACAACTGAATGTTAAAATATAAATCGTAAATAGACGAGTAAAATGTACCTCCCTGTAAGGGAGTTTGGTTTAAACAGGGTACCAGACGTGAACTGTGCCCTCTTTGTACCCCATTCGTCTCTTAGAAGTTTGGTAGTCTTTTATCTGACGCAAATAATCTTGTTACCATCCAAATATCCTTTAGAATTCGGTTATTGCCATCCGTTTATTCAGTTTTTTGTGTTTAAAACCAGATGCTGACAAAACTTGAAAATGTTTCTAAGCTGATCTAATTGCATTCTGGATAATATGCAACCTTGTTCTACATATAAAATATTGAGAAGCTTTGTCAACTGATTTCAGTTTTTCTTTATACGTTTTTCGATTCTGTGAATGATCCTCGACAACTCCTTTCGTGACTATTTGATAAATGGAAAATTTATCTACTCTAGTTAATTCAGAAATTTGTATTATGATTGCTGAATATTTTCCTTTTTATAAACATTCGAATATATATAAAATAACTTGCTGATCCCACCAAGCAAAGACACTGCTTATCGCAGACTGTCTGGCAGGAATATTTCAGAAAAATTGTGTACATGCGCCTTCCGACAGCTTCGGCCAATAGAAATGCATTTATGTATACGATTCGATGTATTAATTGGTAAACAGTGGAGATGATGAGTCCACGTGGACTGACGGTTTGTTATATGTCTACCGAATTTTATACGGGGAGTAAACATTACTTTTAAACCCATAATCTATGGAGTTAGTTAAAATGTACCCAATGATTCAAAGAATATGAATAACATATGATATGCATACAAATTTTCTATAAAAAATTGTAAATTCATTGCCACAAGACATTGAAATGATATTATGTTAATTCCACTTAGTGACTGATTTCTGTCGTATAAAAAGTAGACTATTTAGATATTGTCAAGGTTTCTGTAATCAGACTGTGACAAAAGTATAATAAATGAGAGGGCTTGAAATTATCAATATTTATTCCGATCAATAATAAAATATAAACTGTATATATACATATATATATATATATATATATATATATATATATATATATATATATAAAAATACTACTATATTTCGACTTATAGAAAATTGAAAAATATTCGAAGCTGTGTCACACGTATTTTCAAGTCACACAAACTTTTTGATCCCTAACATTTCAAATGAAAATATATATCATCAAGTGTTACCTTATTTTGAAGGACAATTATCTTTTACAAAACTTTTTTCTTTGTATTATTGGAGAAATCGTGTAAAACCGTGAATATATTTAAGTATTAAGTGTTAAGTGTATTATTGTTTTCATCATATCTTGTAGAACGACGCTTATGTCCTAATAGAAAGAAGTCTGAAGGCACTAAGATCGTAGTGACCAGTCTTTCACTTCCCTTCGTTTAATCCATCTTCCAAAAAGTCTCTCATTCATACAATATCTAAATTGGTGATCATATACACACCTGTCCATACGTTTTTTCCATTGATCGAAGTAGTGTTGGAAGTCTTCTTTGGTGAGTGCCTTTAGGAGCTCTGCCGTTTTTTGCTGTACCGCTTCCATCGACTCAAATCGGATCCCTTTCAAAGCGGATCTTTTTCTACCTTTCAAGGAAATCTGAACAGTCCAGTTGACGCAAGATCTTGACTCATTTTGTCATGCGTAATTCCTCGTGTAAAATTGTTCTAACCGTTTCTTTATCAGTCTCGGTAATCATCCGGATGCACACAGATCATCTGCACGCATAATTTGGTTGATTTTGGTGACTGTTTCTGGAGTTGAGATAGTAACAGGGCGACCTGGGCGCTGGTCATCTTCAGTGCTCTCTCGGCACTCATTAAAGCGCTTACGCCACTCAAAAACACGCGCACGAGATAGAGAAATGTTATTTAATAGCCAGACCTCATAGATCCTGATCGAACCAAATTGGAATGGCAAAAGTAACATTAGTACCAAAAGTTTTATCTTAAAAAAATGGAAAAAAGCTGTCGGTAACTATATTAGAACAGAGATTCCGAAGTGGAAGTTATTCCATCCTTGTCAATATGTATGTAATTATGCAAGGTGCGTGATTCGAATTCTCAGGGCAGTGCAAAATCAGCATCAAGTAGAATGTTTTAGAGCTGTGAAGCGAATATCAAGAAAGTGTAATCCGATCATTTGTAACTTTGTAACAAGCGAAGGTCACGAAAAGCATCGAAAAGTAATGGGTAAAATATTTTGGGATTGATTAACTTTGAGGAATCTAATACAAGCGTGAGGGTAGCACATTACTTTTTATAACTAAGGCAGAAATAAGACGCACCAAATTTGCCGAGGTTTGCGTTTGTTTCATGACTATTCACACTGCTTCCCTTTTCAAGGCGAATGTACACGAATGTCTCTACATATATATTCAACTCCCACCATATAGCCCTGATCTAAACCTGCCTGTCTATTTTTCGGTTAAAGGCCGAGTTTATGGGTAAAAGATTTAACAGCGACGTTTAAATTTAACAGGAGGTTGGCTCTAAGGATGCATCATCATAGTGGAGCTGAAGCTTTCGTCAAATGTTTTAAAAAGTTTGTGGAAATTAAGAAAAAATTTATTAAAAAATTATCACAGTTTTTCTTATTTATTTGTATGCTAAGCTAAGATCGCGTATATTAGATATTTAACTTCAAATTTAAGTGAAATAATTCAGGATATTTCAAGATAATTCCCCCAGTCCATATTTCTCATATAGGGTGGTGTCTAAAACGGACTCTTTTACCTCATTTATTAACCAATCTTTATTATTGTTGAATTAACGTAATTATTACATAAGATCCCTTTCTTCATTCTTGAAGGTTTTTCCTAGAATCAACTCAGTGAAAAAAAAAACAGAAAAATATAATATTCCAACCGTGAGATCGACCTAGGAGTGCCGCAATATTTGTGACCTCTATCTTCAGAATTAAAACCATGTGATTTCTAATTCTGAAATAACCTTGAATTGTTAGTTTGCAACATGCCGATAATTCATTGATTGAAGAATCGTTTTCAAATAACATATTAAAAAAAGTTGGAATTTCTGGAACTGTTGGCGATATTCATAGTGAACACACTGTTTACACCAACACTCACAATTACACTGTCTGACTCGCGTTTCGATAACCAAGTTATCGTCTTTAGAGACTGAAGGTAAACTCAGTTTAGTAAAGTTGCATGGTTTTCTTTACCCAATCTAATACTTTTTAAATTACTTCCACTGAAGGTAAACAATTTACTATTACTATTAAGGGTTTGATAGGTTTGATCTATTAATATTAAATTAAGAAGCTCACTTGATACTTTAATAATTTTCTTGTTTGAAATAATAAACACTGTCTCTTACGTACTTAATTTATTTAAATACTTAACACTACACTAACTTATAATTTGATTCACTTATCACTATCACTTAAGTAATTTGAATAATTTCTTTAAATTCTTCGATTACTTTCTATTTCGGTCGGTTGACTACAACTTTATCAAAATATTTTAATGAAGACGTAAAGAAAAGTCGAAATGTCAATTTTTTTCTTCCAAAAATAATTAAAAAAACTAATTTTAAAACAGAAGAGACCCAACATTTAGATGCATTATATATTTATATCCCAAAAGAATTTTCAAAAGTTCTAGAAAATAAAGAATCAAAACAAATAAATATATAGACCTTCCTAGATATTATTCAAAAGAAACAATGTACACCAACCACCTGCTACAATAAAAACTTATATAAAACAAACAAACGGATTCCGGGTATTTCTAACTCTTTCTCCGAATTTTAGAATGCCAATACTTCTAGGTAACAATACGTTGAATAACAGGTACAGTAGAATCTCTCTAATCCGTCACCTTCGGAACATTTTCATTTACATACATATTACATAGTTGTATCATCAGAATATTAGATTTTTGTTTAGCAAATGACATTCTAGACTTAGTTGCAATATTCCTCTATTTCTTGATCCCCAAAATGCCCATAGGAGTTGAAGCTGAATTTTGGGCACTATCACCATCCGAATCCTCCTTCAAAGTTTTTTTACCACTATTTTCCGAAACAGCGGTAATAATCTGGTCGTAATTGAGTTCTTGTTCAGATAAAGGTCCACTAGACTGGCTTGTGAAAAATCTCCAGCAGAGTTTTACCTTGGAAGAAACATGGATGTCAACTGGATGTACGTCGTCCAATTAATCGCAAGCCAAACGTCGATCATGGTCTCCATTCTCAAGAAGCTTCGAAGACTTCACTACATCGTTCAGCTCGACGATAAACAAGTGGAGATAAAGACCAGCTTCTCCGTTCAGAAATTCCAAAGAAGAGGGTTCACTATGGCAATGAACCAGAGGGAGATGACTGCTCCAAACCTACATGACTTTCAACCTATTCATGATCCAGGTTCTGATCGTACTCAAAGTGGGAGACCTTCAAATTTAGGCCCGAGTCCGACTTCAACACCGGAGGTTGCAGTTGCAGGGGCCGCTCCAGAGCCTCCCACTACTGATATCAGGCGTTCCAACCGTCATCGCCACTATTAAGGTGTAGACGCACATAACAGTGAAATTGAATGAACACTAATTTTATTGACAGCAGTGTTTTTATATCTTACACAAGGTTAGATAACTTGAAAAAAAGTGAAGTACTAAAAAAGGCACTGCAAACTATCTTATTACTGTTCTAATTTCACGATGACACTGCTTTCACTTTAACAGTCACAACAGCTCTTCACTAACTTCACCATCTTTGTTATATTGAGCAATACACTCCTCGGCTTTACTGGCAGGAGCATTTGGTTGTACGTTTTGTTGGTCTTCAATGATTTCTTGGGTGTCGTTGTTTTTCTCATCTACGATCTGATCACTTTTAGTCATAACTTCCGGCCAAAGCTTACACTCTAAGATTTTAGTTCCTCCCATGAATCATTCATTGTATAGATATAGAACCGGAATTTTTTTATTCAAATCCTTCTCAACAGATGGAACGAACTTGTTGGTAAAGATTGCCGTCCATCCAAGTAGATTCTTCGCCATGACGAGTTCTCCAGCGATCAATCCGTCAATACTAAATTTAAAAATCTAGTTGATACGTTGATTAACAGATACCTCGTAATAATAAAGTGTTGAAACTAGGAGGGTCAATATTTCGAATCTAAACAAAGTGAATATTGGATCTCATTTTTTTTTCTTCTAATTTTTACTGTATATTTTATTGGTATACTAATAAAACAACAATGTGATGGAGTTTTAATCAAGCGAACGTTCGTTACTTAAGTAGTGATCGAAAAATTTTTATGTAATAAACTACAGCTGTGTAAATTTATTTATAAGCGAGTCAATTTCGTATAGAGGCAGAATGTAGTCCAAATGTCGTGACCTGTTGTCCGAACTTTAATTAATTATTGATTATTCTATCGATGACTGTAGAATAAAAGGCTTATACCGAATTGTCCTGAATCCTTAAATTGAATTAATTTTATAATCCAATAAAATTGAGAAACTAACGAATTCGACAGTAGCGTCGATAAAGAGGAATCAATGGTTGTTATTCTGTATAATATATTTGAAAAAATCGGTTTCTCAAAGGCTTTAGCTTCTCCTTGTTAGTATTATCAGCTTTACACTTAGATAACGCCATCTAGCGGCAATAATAACATTATTATTGGACACAGAGACAGTTGGCTCAACCTTGCAAGGTTGAAAATCGCGGTCATTTCGTGCGCAGGTAAGTAGGAGCAGAAATATCCACCAGTTTAAAACATTTTTTGTGGTTTGGTTCTTTTAGATTAAAATTAAAAGGCATACTTTCAAAAATCTAAGTAGTTATTGTACCTTTTCAAATAAGTAACAATTATGCCAGCAGAGGCTATGGTGCAGCAAGCGCAACCATTTTGCTGAATGGTATGATGATGGTACCGTTTTTGTCCACTTAAGATGTTTCGGAAAAATCAAGAGCAGATAGTTCGACCATAAAGGTTCAACGGCACATGGTTCGAACGATTGCACACTAACGTCCGTCAAAAAAAAATCATCACCAATTGTTTTTCAAAAGGATTTTCATTTGAACAATCTTGGAAACAACAGTTTCGTCAGAATCAGTGAGAAAGATGAGAAGAAAACTAGAAACTAATACATAAAGAAAAGAAAAAATTAATCAAAAACGAAAGAAGAAAAAAGTGGCAGTCCATATGTGACGATCTAGATAAGGAAATATGGCGTGATGCGTACAAAATAACAATGAAAACGTGAAAAGTAATCGCCCCATCTGAATGAGGAGCAGCTGCTAGAGGCCGCGTCGCTACTCTTCCCTAAAAAAAGGGAAGGAAATTTTCGAAAGGAGAGCGACGCGCAAATACCAACATTCACATTAGAGAGGGCCGCTGGGGAAGAAACAGGGTAAAGCCACCGGTCCTGATGGCCTGCCGCCAGAGGCAATCAAAACCCTATTACAACGAAACCGGAAATGATTAGATCCGTCTTTAACGAACTACTGAATAGGCAAGACATTTTTGCTGAAGCCTGGGAAACCCCCCGATTCGCCGGCCTCATATTTGTTAGACTGTCTAGGAAAAAGTATGAAATATTTATAAAAAAAAAAGGCTCGAAAAATTCCTGACAGCAAAACAGCTCTATCGAATCAGCAATGCGGCTTCCGCAAAGGTCGTTCAGCAGTGGGTACACGATGCGGCGAAAACTTCAAGAAGATAGGTAGTCCTAGTTATGCTAGATATTACAAATGCTTTTAATTCATCTAATTGGGGCCTCATAATAAAAAAACTAAACGAAATAGAGGCCCCAATATACTTGATAAATATCATGACGGAACGGAGAGTGTGTGTATCGAGAAGGCAACAATTACAACTTACCGCAGGAGTACCCCAAGGGTCGGTATTAAACTTTGGAATATACTTTACTATGTGGTACTCCAATTGGAACTAGAGGGCGGTGCCAGATCGATCGCATTCGCTGACGACCTGGCTATACTCAAAAGTAAAGTAAAACAGGAACCATCCATTGAGAGCATTTATTGTGGGAGATCTTCTGGCCTTAATCTATTCAATCTTCTCTTTTGTAGTAGCTGATTGAATAGATTATTTATTAATTCAGTATTGTGGTCATTGGATCGAATTTTGTATCTTGTGTCTAGTGGGATATTCAGATCGTTATTAATTGTTTGGTAAGTAACTTACCAGGGGGTTCTACTCAACAAAAGACGTGGAATGTTTAGAGTATTTTCGTATTTGAAGATTTACTGCAGCCCTATAGTTCTTTTCTAACTATTTTCTCTTGTATTCTATATGCGTTTTCCTTGTAAGTTTTCCATCTAGATGCAATCTTAAGTACTTGACAAACTGGTTTTATCAGAATCTGGATATAATTGATGATAATTTACAAACAAACAGATTTTCTTTTCGTAAATTTTATTTGGACTGATTTACTGGCATCGAAGTAAAATTTCCACGGATGGAGTCAATTTTGTGATAAATTTAGATGAATTTGTACTTATGTAGTATCAATTATGTAGTTATACCAAAAAGAAATATCGAAATTCAGAAGTAAGGTCATAGAAACTCGCGTCTACCGACAGTTACGGCGCTTTCAAAAAATTCCCATTGCAGATAATAATGTAGTTATCTTCATTTACCATTATAGACGAGTTTTAATGATACACTTCGGAAAAAATCGACAATCACTTCATATGCGTTATCGAGTTCAAACCAACACATTCTGCTAACGGTTCAAACAGTTATTTTGCATGGTATTCACTGAAATATTTTGCTAAAACGGGACGAATGGATGCGGGTTCCAACGGTCTATCAACCAAAGAAATAAACGAAAATTGTATCAGGGGCGTCGGCATTAACGGGAAATAAAATTTATGGCTCCTAGTAAATAATTCAAACATAGTTTTTGTATATAACTATCGAAGCTTCCTGAATTTATTTTTGCTCAAACAAAACCAAGTTATTTAAATTTTTTTATTTTAAATAAAACTACAGTGGCATTTCAAATGTGACATCTACGTGTGAATCTTTAGCGAGGGTAATTATATTTGATAGTTTAACAGAAAGTTTCGCAGCTTCGTCTAAATTATCTACAGGTAAAATCTTCAAACCTGATCGAGCTATGGCGATTTTAGCTTCGTCGTTATTTGTTCCTTGTAATCTACAAACTATCGGAGCTTTCATCTTCAATTCTTTCGCGGCCGCAATTATTCCTGAAAATCATTAATATCATCAAAAAATTTTTGTGAATACCACCAACTATATATTATTTTCGCTCAAATTGAGAAATATTATGAACGATAAGTACTTTTCACTGGTCTGTTTAATTTCTACTCTAACTGAGAACTTGTCGATCTCTTACAATGATATAGACCGATACCATGTGGGATTAGTTATCAGTTATCATTCTCCAAAATTTTTGACTGAAATCTCTCGATAATATTCGATGTACACACTGAAGCTTTACTCCATATGTCTTGAATACCAACAGTTTATCCTTGATGGGTAGTTGTAAATTTCTTTCAACGATCCGATAAAATTGTAAAAGTTTAATCCCAAGCTATTATCTTTTTTCTTTAAAAAGTGTTACTTTCGAAAAAGCCTCCTAACCAAATGATTACCAAGATATTTGACTTCCTCCATTTGTGAAATTTCTAGCTAGTTTTTTGCGGTGGAGGGTCAGTTTCATCGGGAAGGTCATGTCACGATCGATGGATTTAGACAATAGCTGTAGTCTGTCGAGATTTGTTTGAAGGTAGTTTGATGCAGATTGAGGATCTCGGTGCGAAGAATGTCATTGTCATTTGTTAGATTAAGTCTGTGTATAGAAGATATAGAAGCGGACCAAAAAGGTATCTTATTAGATGTATTGGTAGAGTATTCGTCTTGATACTAAACCATGGAATACCTATTGTCAAAATAGCAGTCGAAAATGATGAAATAATTTTCAGATTCTGTACAATAGACTCAAATGCCAAACTTCATCAGAAGACAGACATTGAGGAGTATATAAATTCTATGTATTCAATCGAATTTTGATTCTCTATTTCGATCCCAAGACCGCGTCTATACCCAGATGAATTGCATTTCTGCAGATATACAATCTTTTAGAAACAAATTATGAATCAACTAAACTCAAGAAGCATTCCAGAACAAAACATTCTGTTAATGTTGGTGAGTGTTGGCATTTAACAAATTCAACGATGACTTCATAGCTATCTCTCAATTGTGACTTTTTCTTATTGTGTTAACAAAGTTAAGATTAGAAATAGTGATCAATGGAACCTAGATTTTACTTTATCCTTTCTATTCTACCAATATCTAGATCACATGATCACCAAAAGATGTTCAAGTTTTATTGCGTGACTCGTAGACTAGGTTTCAGATTTTCTTTTTGCCCCCTCTCTAAGGTATCGGAAATGTATTTATTATCCATTTAATCATTCTCTCCATATTTTCCTGTCCAGTATCATTTGATTTATTGTCTGTTGCTTTCGTTTTGTTAACAAATCTTCTTCCATCCTTGTTAGATGTCCAATTTTCTCTTGTTGTGAGTTGTTTCTTATAATTTTATTCCATATTCTATCAATTCTATCTTTTTTCTTTACTTATTCCTTACTTTTTGTTAGTTCTACCATCTTTCTATGATTATTTGTCATAATTACGATGTTGTCTGGATATAGTAAACCTTCTAAGTTTATTGGGATCCTATTGAGGTATTCTATGTTCGTTTGTAGGAGTTTAGTCCGTGTCTTTACATTTTTCAGTTTTTTATCCATTGTTAGACTGTCGCCTTTACCATAAATCCTGCTGATCCTTGTCCATTTAGTTGTACTTTATCGTGAAAGCTATTTTATTTCTCTGAGCCATAAGTTGGCTTCTTTGGATTAAATCTGATGTGCTCTCAGATCTACGAACATACAGAATTTCTCCTTTCTTCTAACAACTTTCTATTATATTTTCCATATATCTACTTATTCTGTTAGTCTTATTTCTATTAATTTATTCAGGTATATTGATCTGTAGTTATCGCAAATTGTTTGATCTCCTCTCAAGTGGATTGGAACTAGCAAATTCTCCTCCCATTCTTGTGGCATTATTTCGAACTTCCATGCTTTCTTCATCATCTCCCATATCCATATCTTGCCTGTTTCACCCAGATATTTGACCATTTCTGGATCTTTCTTATCTCCTCCGCTCGCTTTGTTAATTTTATCCGTATTGCCTTCTGCATAGCTGAGTTCTTCCACATTTGTATTTTATCTTTCTTCTTTTTCTTCTTCTTCTTCTTCTTCTGCCATGATGTATATTCGGCATCTTTCTTGAATTTCTTCGAATAAAAGGAGATTAATGTATTTAATATTTCTTTAGGTTTTGTTTTCTGTATCTCTTATTCTTTTTATTTCCTTTTTTTCCTCCCATTGTTTCTATACTAGGCAAGAATTTTTTGTTATTATTAACATAATCTTTGTTCAGCTCTTCTCCGATTTCTTCCCAACGTTTATGTTGCGTCTACTCTTCTCTGTGTTGATCTTCTTAGGCACATATATATTTACATGAAAATTTATCATCAATCAGCAACAACAAAGTAAAATAGAAGCTTTAGAGATTAAATATTTGAGAAGAATAGAAGAATTGGCAGGAAAGGATTGTGTACAAAGTTTAAGCAAGAATAGAATTAGAAATGATGGTATTAAAGAAGAGTTGCAAGTAATACCAGTAACCCAATTCATCGAAAGAAGGTAATTGAGCTGGTTGGGACATGTATAGAGAATTGCTAATTCAAGACAAGTGAAAAAAAGTTTGGCAAGCCCAATGACATCATGGAAGAAGCCAAGGAAGATCAATGGAAGCATTGAATGACGTGATACGAAAAGTTTTGAAGATAAGAAGCTGATATGGAGCAAGTTGGTATCAAAAATGTGATTGTAAATAATTTAGTTATTATAAATATTGAATGTCAATTCTTGTAGCTTCATACCCTGGAGGGTAGGAAGGAATTTGTCCTTTTTTACCGATTGCTGCTTTAATAAAGTTTGCTTATATTTTAAAAATAGATTTACTATGAATACCTACCGTGAGCTATGATATCACATCTCATTATACCTCCAAAAATATTCACCAAAATAGTATTGACTCTTGGATCTAAGGTGATGATTTTAAAAGCTTCTTTAACAGCTTGTTCATTTGCCCCGCCTCCAACATCTAGGAAATTCGCTGGAGATCCACCGTATTTACTAATGATATCCATCGTTGCCATAGCTAAACCTGCTCCATTAACCATACATCCAATATTACCGTCTAACGCGATGTAATTGAGCGCGTATTTAGCCGCCATTACCTCTTTCTCGTCTTCTTGAGTCCAATCACGTAAACTGAAAAGTTCTTTTTGTCGGAATTCGGCGTTATCGTCAAAACGAAATTTAGCATCCAAAGCATAATCTGAAATAATTGTTAACTTTTTAAATGTTCAATTCCATTAATTACCATCTCACAGGTGCCTGCGGTATCTTCAGCAAATGGGTTGATTTCTATTAAAAGCGCATCTTTTTCGACGAACAAATGATACATTTTCATTATTACATCAGATATCTTATCTTTTTGAGATTGTAAACCTATTTTAACAGCGACGTTATCAGCCTGTTCCTTCTTTAATCCCGTCACAATATCCACTGGTTCCTTAATAATTGCTTCTGGATTTTCCGCAGCTACTTCTTCTATATTCACGCCTCCTGATGAAGAAGCTATCACTACTGGACCCTATAATATTACAATAGTTGATTTATAACAAAGTTGGTGGACCTGAATCTACGATTAATCAGAATAACATCGATCAATAAGTCCCTGGTCTGATAAAATGAGAAAATAACTTTTCCAGTCAATTTTTGCTTTATTATTCAAGTTATAAGCCAGGTATTAAAGCATTTTCCCTCCGAATTCTCTAATGCAGCAACGATTTATTCGAAATTTTCTCAGGTGATAAGTGTGTGTATCTAAAAAGCAAGATCTACATGGTGGATGCCACCATATTTCGGATGTGGCAAATTTTTTAACCAAAGTAAGTCTAGAAATCGAAAGATCAGCAAGTTTAAAGTAAAAAATGTCATATAAAGTTTTTTCGCCAGATCAATAGTTTTTGAGTTATTCGCAATTGAAAAGTACGATTTTTCAAAAAAACCGCAGTTTTCAATAGTTTTTTACGTGTAACTCTGTAATAATGCGAATAATGTCGAAAAAGGTGCAATGAACAAAAATGAAGCTTATAAAAAAATAAAGAAATCAAGATATATTTTAAAATCTTAATGTTCTACATAGCACAAGTTATAGATATTTAAATAACTTTTGTTTTACGTAATCCAACCTAAAATAACGGGAAAAGGGTGAATTTTTCAACAAAAAGTCATCGAATACTTCAAAGAGTTCAGAAAGACCTTTAAAATGACAACTGATGTAAGTCGTTTCAACTGAAATTTCAGTAAGATATGATATAAAATAGTTACAGCTAAAAAAAATTGCACTAAAACTAATACCCTTTCATTGAAAATCAAAATTAAACTTATTCCTTGTACCAAACAATTAATTTGGATGTTATTTACGACATCTGAAAGTTTGGCTAATTAGAAATGCGTAATTTTGAAAAAAAAAATGAGCATTAAATAAAACTTAATTTTTTTGATTTTCCAAAAAAAAATTTTTGCTCATTTTTTCCTCGTAACTATAAGAGATACAAAAACAAATAAAATGTCAAATTTAAGCATTCTTTATGACAATTATTTTGCTTTCCTTATTTTTTGTAGCAATTGACGAAGTTATAAACAAATTAATTTGTCACTATAGTGCGAGGATTGCTTATCCACAGCCCTTTGACCCTTTATTAATAAAATGTGGAGGATTTCAAGCCCTTCTAACATACATAAGCTTATAGTCCTGATAATTTCCTTTAAATTGGTTTTTTCTAGGATGTGATAGCTTCAAAATTAATAGAGTTACTTGAAAAAATAAGAATTTGAAATTTTTTTTTTGGATCATAGGAGATGACAAAGTTTCAAATTTTGGCGCACGGATTTTTTCTGTTGATGCTAAGTTGCTTGTAGGTATTTTTGAGAGTACCAAGAGGTAAAGGGGTGGTTCTTAAGGGTTGTCAGGGTGTAGAGAATGAAATATCACTTCGTGTTTGGAAAATACACTCGAATACCGAAAGAATTAAAAATCAAAACAACAACAGTCATCAAAATTTAGTTTGAGCTTGAATGCCTGCACTACCAATAATTGATTCAACGTTTCTTTGCTTTTTCTATAAACGATGCTTCTTTAGCTTCAACCATGAATGAGAGATAAATTCGTACTTTATAATTTCAAACAGACTACTAAACATATTTTCTAATAATCTTTGTATAAGTAGAATAAAAAATTAATAAAACAAATTTCTTCTAGTTTTTTGTCTAAATTTTGGTACAAGTGAGAACTCCATCAAGCTCTTTATTAGGTAATTGATAGGAAATTTTATACTGGATACATTGTGAGCAAACAACGTGGATATACCTACAGGATGGGATTTATGTTTGGAGCGCCTCAATTATCTTGGAAACGGCTCGTACGATTTGCAAAATCAACAAGAAACTTGTAATATCTTTAATAATTTATATTCTAATCGAAATTCCATTCCAACAACATCTACTGTCAGTAAATTAGTAAAAAAGTTTAACGAAACTGGTTCAGTGAAAGATTTATCCAAATCAGTAGGAAAAACTGCATCAACTGAAAACAAAAATCTTTATTTATTTCCACCTATTTCTTCTATTACTTTAAATCATGTTCTGAAATGAAGTAACATAAATTTGATCAATTACAAATATAGCAGAAATATCATCCTCATATCTGTACCATACTATTGGATAGTCTGCAAAGGGATCCAACAGTTCTTCTTCTTAATGACTATTGTAAACTTAATACATTTTTTTACCCCATTAATTCAGACTGAAACTAATTGTCACTCCATGTTAATTAATCTTTATAGATACTACAGCAGGACCTCTTTAATCCGAATCCGAAAATTTACCCCCCGTTTGGATTCGTGAAGCGTTCGGATTATAGCACAGAGGGTTTATTTTATGAAATAAAATTAATACTATAGTGAAGTTTTGAATGTATATTCTAGTGTAAACTTTACATTTTTTTAATTCTTTTCAAAGGAATCCTGCATTTTACTTTATCGGGAGGTATTTAGTTTAGCTTTGTCTCGCACTTTACATTAAATTATTTTTTTTAGCAACGATAAATGCATTTTGTTGCTTATTTAAGGCAAACACATCAGTTAGAGGCTCCGTTTCATTTAGATCACAATTTTAGCCTATATCAACGAAAAAATCTAAAGGAATCTCATCTTCGGTTTCGAAGTAATCGTCTGTATATTCTTCGACGTTCAATTGAGGCCACAAGGGCGTCCAAGATTGTTTTATTAGATTAGGCTTTTCTCATAGTGGTCATTCTAAGGACATCGGATAAAGTATATCCAGATTCCAACTCCTGTTGTGCGGAAACTTAAAGGAAAAGTTTTTTTCTTACAATTCACCTTTCAGTACATTCATTGGGTATTTATTTTATAAAGTTTGATGTGCTCTTACCGAATTTCAGTTTTGTCACCTCGTATATTTACCTATAGCTAGAGCTATAGGTAAATAAGGTAAACTAAGAGCGGTTTTTTGATAATAACTCCTTTTCAACGCATTTTACAGAAAAAACATATCGATACAAAATAATTGTACAAAAAATTTATGTCCTAAGATCAATAATTTAGGCGTGAAGTGTAGCTAAACATACTTATCCACATCATGAGGTTTTTTATCGTGGTATCCCCAGTAGGTTTAATCCACCCCTGACTCACTATTTCCAAATTTAGTTCGGTCTCCGTTGTTGTTGACGGACCAGGTGTTTCATCGTCTGCAGAACTAATTGAAATATCAAAGTTTCTTCTATATCATAGGCGATGGGATCAACAGTTTCATCGCGGTCCTCTCCGTTTTCAATTTCGTCGTGATGGAAATTACGAATTATTATTTAGCCCTGCCTTTCTGCGTCTGCAATCTCTTTGACAACCTTTCTTGCATTTGCAAGAAATAAGTTTCAACAAGCTTTCCGGTGCAGGGTGCTCGAATATAATAACAGGAATTAGCCCGTTCTTGTGTTTTTTCCATCTCCATTGTTCTACATTTTGTTCATTCCCATACCATTGCTGAACCTGATAATAAGTTCGAAACGAATGTTGTCGTGCTGTCATTTTTTCTTGATAAAGTAATGCTGGAGTATATTCACCGTAAAATTTTTTCTTTACCTGGTTTGAGGATGTACTTGCTTGGATGAGTTGATAGCATCGTCAAAAGAACGGAGAGATCTACATCTTTACCGACAACGTTCCGATGAAACGCTCTATCTTCGGTGTCTTGTTTAACTATAAAACTTTGTCACTTTCTTGACAAATTTTGTCTTCAACATTCCAATGAGGCGCATCATTACCCAGGAATTTACTTTGTGACACAGTTGGCGTCATTGTTTGGTCAAATAGTATGTATACTGTTTTTCGTGGGGATCGTTCTACATATTTGGTACTGCGGGCTGCTTCATCTTCTGGATATCAGTCAAATACGATAATGACATTGAAGATATAATAGATCGGACGTAGATAGTGTATTTATAGCAAATATATGTAAACCATTCGCCTTTTTGTCAAACGACTCGGTGTAATAAGTATCCTGCATCGATGTTGTACATCGTATTTCAAAATTTCGTTCAATCACGTATAGATTCTTCATGCAAGAATTGTGCTGGAACTAAATCATTAACCTACTCAAGACGTTCAACGATTGCTTGGTCCCAATCATCATTACGAGCTTGAGCAAGTTTTCAAATAGAGTAGCACATAAAAAACAATGATTCTTAAATGAGAACGTTGGACGCGTAGATCGCAGTTGTACTTGAGATATCGTATCAGCGCTGCAAAGCTTGTGCGTACCAGCAGTATACACATAGAGCATGGAAGTTATTCTTTCTTCGAACGCAGAGCCTTGTGCTCTAGCTTTGTTTTCCGATACAAACCAGACTCATCTACAGATAAATATTTTCCCTTTTATGATATCCATGCGTCTTCGTTGACATTTTCTCGTCGGTTATTTTGATTTGACGTTTTCCGTGTGTTTTCTTGAATTTTTCCAACCAACTTTACTAGCAGAAAAAAATCTTCTTGCTCAAGCTTTTCATGAAAGTATTTCGCCTTCTCTATCAACATATCGCCCCATAAAGGAACGTTCTAAAAACAATGTATACCCATGCATCTTCGAGTTGTGGATTTTCGGGCGTTTTTAATGTCTTTCAAGCACCCTTTTCAGTTCTCTCATAAGATCGGATCTGTTTTTCCTTCTTCTTAATATCAAAAATTATAGATTAATCTCGAGTTGATTCAAAATATTGCATTTTTCAGAAATAGCCAGGTTTTTATTCATCTCTGATATCAAAATCATGATGTATAAACAAAAATAACAATATAGGATGGTTCTAAAGCAAGATTTTCTGCTGCTAAGTCAAATATTCTTATTCACCTAGTGTATTGTTATTTTTGTCAAAAGCTTTCTATTAAATATGTCAATCTGAACCATATAAATAAAATACTAAGAATAGAAGAAGCTGCATTTGTTTTTTAATCACCAGTTCGTAATATTAGTCTTAACGATTATTTCTACTGAGTTGACAAAAAATTTGATTTGATTCATATGAATATAGTTGGTGACGTATTAATCACGTGATAGAAGACCTCCGCTGTTGATGAAATGAAAAGATTGGTCGTTTTAACAAATAGCAATAAAGAAAGCATCGGAGGGAATTAGCTAATAATTTGAAAGCTATTTCAGACTGGAAACTTATTGATCGATGGTGTATATTTACGTTGAATGCTCGTTCCATCATAACAGCCAGATAGAATTCCCTCCTGGGATATTTTCTTTCAGCTACCATGACTGAATTACATATTCTACCTTTCGCGCCCGTTTGCTTCGTTACCAGATATTGCCCAAGCATTTTTCCTGCGATATTTTCTGCTTCATCGGGTCTGGATAAAATAAATATGAAATTTTTGTAACTAATACGATTGTAAATATAAATGATTCAGCGAAGGAACTCATATAAAGAGACATTCGACATAACACATAACTCAATAAGTCGTATGACTGACATACAGATGGCGCAGCTATTTTCAAATCCATATGACGTAAAATTTCATAACATTTCAATTAGTCAGGAAAAAGTGACAGCTATTTAAGTGTTAATACTTTTGGTATTTATTGTGTTAATCATCATTGCTTCTTGAAGAAAAAAACATACTGTACAAGCTCATCAATGCTCCACTAATGTTATCCGGACTCTGCTTCATCGAAAAGAACTATTTGGCATTGGTTTGCTGCATGTTAACGATGATTATAAACGTTCTGGTCGTCCAATTGAGATGGTTACTCCAAAAAATATCAAAAAAGGCCACAAATTGGTTATATCTAATCGTAAATTGAAATTGCGTGACAAAGCTGAGGCCGTAAAGATATCAGAAGACAGTTTGTTTACAATTGTACTTGAGTATTTGACCTTGAGAAAGCTTTTCTCAAAGTGGGTTCTGCGTTTACTCACAGTCGATCCAAATCAACAATGTTTACTCGTAATAAATCTAATTTTTTCTGTGACAAAAGTTAAAACATGGATTTATCACTTCAATCACGATCATCATCTGAGTGGACTGCTGCTGGTAAACCACGTCCGAAGCGTTCAAAGGCACAAAAGTCAGCTGGGAAGGTTGTGGCTTCAGTATTTTGGGACGCACATGGAATATTGTTTTTCGACTGTCTCCAAAAGGGTCAGTCAGTCAATAGCGAATACTACATAGAGTTATTGGATCGTTTGATTGTAAAAATCCAGGAAAAACGACCTCATATGTTGAAGAGAAAACCAAGACAATGCACCGATTCAGTCGATGGCAATGGTGATTGAATTGAACGAATTACACTTCGAATTGCTCTCTCATCTACCATATGGTCAAGATCCGGCACCTAGTGACTACTGGTTATTCGCTGATCTCAAGAAAATGCTCGCTGGTGAGAAATACTGCACAAATGAAGAAGCAATTGCTGAAATTGAATCCTATTTTGATGCAAAAGACAAATCCTTCTATAAGCACGGCATCGAGAAGTTAGAGAAGCCTTGGAATGATTGTATTGCGCTTGTAGGAGATTTCATTTCTTAGTTAGTCACACAACTTATTAAGTAATGTGTTAAGTGATTTAATTTAGTCCTTCGACATAGTGGTCAGCAACATTGTATATTGAGATGACATTACGATTTTAGTTGCAATGTTGCAAATTATTGGAAAGACTCAATACAATATCTCTAAAAGGATTCAAAGCAGTACAAATATTGTCGTGTTTGTCAAAAGATAACAAAGTAAAATTGATGAGAGAGCAAAGGTCGTTTTAAGCTGACGAAGACATAGGAAAATGAATAAGATATACATTGAAAGGAAACCAGATACTCTCGATGAAAGATCATTTGCTTAAATGAAAGCTCCATATTATTTTAGCCTCACACCGAGGTCCATATACTGTTATGGAATTAAAAAAAAAGAAGTTCAAAGATATCGCAATCATTTTATTTTTACATGAAAGCCTGTATCTTAATCTACTTTTCTACATAATTTCCGATGAATATTGATCGGTTTTACGCCTTTAGCACTAAGAAATCGTATAACAGCCCGTACTTCACAATCGGCGAGACTCGCGATTGTCGGAGGCATCTTAAACACTCAGTAAACAACGTGTAAACAATGAAGAATCAGATTGTAATGGCGTCAGTTGGGGTTGCGGCGGCGGAATCGCAAAACGGTACTTACTTAAAAAATATGCCTCGTACAACACGTTGAAAGAGTTGAGGTTCTGCTAATTGACTTGAAGGGGGACATTTTTATTCAGCTGTTTCGTGACTATATTTCCTAATTCATAGATTCTAGAGTATTATTTTTATCAATAAAGTGATTATCTTTCTATTTTGGATAGGGTCGATACTGAAGTTTTAAGGTATCCAAATAATATTTATAATTGGATATGGCTTCATAGTTTTTAAAAATATTCTCCATTAAAGTCAATACATTTTTGCATGGGTTTGAACCAATTGTTAAAGCATTTAATCCATTCCGTGAGAGCTCGTATTGTTGTGGTAGAGAATGATTGATCTTCTGCGATTTGTCTTCCTGATTTTGTCGAATATTGCCATGCCTTAAGTATGCTTCAATCTCACGGTATGTCACATCATGATCTTGCAGTATCAGTTTACGCACAACATCGACGTTTTCTTGTACAACAGCAGATTTTTAACGACCTTCACGACATTCATCCCGTAGCGACCACGATTGAATTTGGGAAACCAATAAAACACAGTGGCTCTAGATGGTGCCAAGATTCGAAACGAATTGATAGACATACTGTTGTTGTCTAAATATAATCAAATTTTAAAGGAAGTACTCACGTAAACACCATACGAACACCACTTTTCAGTCCATTTTTGAAAGTTCCTTTTCCACGTCCACCTGCCAAAACTTGCGCTTTCAATACTAAATCTTTAGTATTTAATTTTTGGGCGATTTGTTTAGCTTCTTGTTTAGATTTGGCTACCCCAAAATTAGGAACTGGTATTCCAGCATTTTTAAGCAGCGTGTAGCTGATGTGTTCTTGTACATTTAACTTCCTACTCTGTTGCCACTGAAAATGTAGTATCTGTAAAAAAGAAAATCATTAATTCCAGAAACTTACTCAGCGAGCTCATCATGTATAATGTTCTATATGAGTTGGGATTCTTTTTTGGGATCAAGATGACTTTGGTAAGCTTCTAGTTGTCAGGAAAATGTTGTTTTGTCAATAGATCATTCATGATGCCTTTGATCCAGTTTGACGCGCAGTTTGCTAGTATTTTGACGTCTGGTCTCGGTGCTTTGGTGCTTTTCGGTCACTTTGTGGCTATTGGTCAATAGTTGAGTCGAAGGGAGTGAGTTTTTCCATGACGATTTTATACGGATCGCTTCAAATGTTATAGATGAGCTCTACACAGAGGTGTTTCCAAGGCCAAAAATTTATCAAATTCTATAACACCTCCTCATGATCCTCTTTCATATCTCCCTGATGCTAATATGAGTTTAGACTGTTTCTTGTCTGTGCCTGTTGTTTTAGCAGATATCCGCAGTACAATTAATGACATCAAAAATTAATACTCATCTGGAATTGATGGACTTTAGCAATTTTTTGACAAGCATTTCTCTATTTCTATTTCCAAAATTCACTTTTTCCTTCATTGAAGTACTTTTTTTCTATGCTTTTAATTATTTCTTCACTAGCTTCTTTGTCTCTGTCTCGTGTCAGCTTCCTTCTGTATTCGTTGCAGTCTGTCGTTCTTGATGTACCACCAACAGGGCATTTTTTCTGTGTTTGCCTATCATTCAGTAGGTACTGCTTTTATACGCTAGTTGTACAGTATTGTGACTGATTCGTGCGCTGCGTTTTCTTTGCTTGTCATTTCTATGATATCCTTAAAAATGTTCCTAACTGTATTCACTATATTTGATACCGATGATCAATTAGTGTTTTGGTCTCCGGTACTTTTCATTGGCTTATGTTTCTGGCGATTCTTCTTGTGGACCTAATTGTGGATGATTTCCATCACTAGTGAGCTCCAGATAGAGGACGTTTTATTAATGTTTTGCTTGTTTTATCAAGTTGTCGACTTCACTAATGTAGTCTTGGGTATTTTTATTTGTTGATATATAACAGCAGATTATTGTTTAACCCGTAAGTTTCAGTAACAATCGGCCTTCGCTAGCTCTGGATCCCGATTTTTCTGGATATTTTCTTAAAACTTTTATTTATTTATTTCGAATGTTAAAGCTCTAATACCATTGATTTACAACGCGTAAGTATGTAAGGTAGTGTATATTTCAAATCGTTTATGGTGTATTTTAAATATTTTTCTGCTCTGACTGGTTGAAAATATATTGAACTTAATATGTCTTAAGTAAGACATAGATGTTGAAAATTTTTTTAATAATAGTGCAATATACTACCGTATTTTTAGTTAAAAACTCAAGATGTTCTATTAAAGTTTTTTTTTTGCCCTGATTTGATTGTCCATTTTATTAGTCATCTAAAACCTTCCATGATTACGACAAATCACCAGTTTTGAGTCGATGATACTCGTGGAAGGGAGAAATTGCTGGAATTGCTTTTGCTTATTAGTACAGTGATCACAACTCCTGACACACGAAAATTAGTTTTGTCGCCTATTTTCTGGATTTAGGTAGTTTTCAGGGTGCTTTATCGATTCAGTGAAAGTTAACATCAAAATTTTAGCCGCTAAGCGATATATTTTCAAAATTCCGAAAGGATCAAAAATATAGTTTAAGAAATTTTCTACAAAAAAGGTTGTTTGTGATTTTTCAGTCATTACTTTGTAAAATACGCATAAACATCGGGATCGTATCTTACTAAAAACTTTTCGCGCCACGTAGAATCTGAGGAAATTACGTTTCCGGCTGAAAAATAAATTGCCGTATATCCTCGAAAACTCAACATTTCGAGACGGAAGAAAGTGCATTTTAACAAGACGAACGGGATTGTTTTTAGCTGGTTGCCTGGGTGAACTTAAAACATTGCTACACCCAGCAACGAATCCTTGCTTGAGGTCTTCAATTAGACTATTTATTTATTACCTTTGAAATGAGACTAATTATACCTTTGAACTCACTCTGTGATAGGAAAAAAACTACTTTTACTAATGTTAGATTTTTTCATAGATTACAAGTTTGGTTATTTTTTTGTTGAATACCAGCCATTTTCGCAAAATAATGAGGAAACTAAAGCATACATTTTGTAGCTGAGCTGTCGAGCTTCAATTTCCTCCCCAAATAAATTCGTAAAATTTTCGGTTTCCCATCAAAAATTTGAAACTTCGCCAAGGGCTCCAAAACGACATTTTTTTCTTAAATCTTTTTGCGATTTTCGAGTGTTTGAATTTAGAGATATTTTCTCTAAGAATAGCGTTTTTACGGATTATCCCTGTCCCACACTTTAGTTTAGAGTACTTAGAACAATCAAGAATTTAAAAGAGGATTTCTGGCATTTTAGTGTTTTTTGTAGGTTAGGAAAAATCATATTTGAGCTTCTTCCAATGTAATTTCCTAGTCGGCATTTTTTATCAGAAATTTACCTTTAAATCTCAAGTCTTTTTTGAGTTATCCGCAAAAAATGCACTGTTGAAAAAATCCATTAACACGAAATTCACTTTTTGTAAGTAATTTTGAGATTGGTTAAAAATCACAGGGAACCTTTTTTGTAGGAAATTTTTTGAAGTACATTTTTGATTCGTCCACTTTTCTCGAAACTCGGCATAGATTCCGAGTTATTTGTAAAATTCGAAATTTTGAAAATTTAAACAAAAATATATCGCTTAGCGGCCAAAATTTTGGTGTTAACTTTCACTGTATCCATGGAGCACCTCCAGAAAATCAGCGACGTAACTAATTTTCGTGAGTTTTGGCTCTAATTGGCCTATTGGACTGGACTATAATATGAATATTCAATTATGGAGTGTGACTTATTCGAAGACGACGATATAATTTTAGTTCACAATTAACAACATTACTATCTTCAACAAAAATCATTGTCAGTTATTTGTAAATGAAATAGTTGTATTTACTAAACGGTAATTTGATTTTTAGCGACTCACCTTATTACTTTTCTCGATAATATATCTGAAAAACATCATTTCGAAGCTGAAATTAGTTTGACACAAATGACACGTTCAGAATTGCCTTCATGTCAACAACAATTAAAACTATTTTGGCAGAAATCTTTCAAAGCGATAATTTCAAATTACTTGTCTAAATTCGTTCAAGCCCTTTCGACCCTTCTTTTGGGATTAGTATCGAGAAATTCGGAGATTAAGTATACAACCTGGTACGAACGTGGTTTTACTTGTAAAATGGGCCTTGGCTTACCTCGTGCGGTTTACAAGAACTTCCATTTTGTGATAATAATTATCTTCAGTTACTTTATGAGTATGAAACTTATTCTGCTCAATAATGTTACCGTCAAAGGATTTTTGAGATTTTTGAATATAATATAATAAAAAAAAATAGTGCAAAATGGATCCCCAACGCACGATTTGAAAACGATTTAGACTTCTTAAACCGAATTGTTACTATGTATGAGACTTGGGTACATTTCCATGATCCAGAAACAAAGCAACAATCGATAGAATGGCGACATTCAGTTTCTCCAAGACCTAAGAAGTTTCGTGTTCAAAAGTCTGCTGGAAAAGTTCTTGCTTCAGTTTTATGAGATTGCCATGGAGTAATCATGATTTATTTTTTGGATAAGGGTAGAACAATAACTGGAAATTACTGTTCAACATTACTGACCACTCTACGGGAAAAAATTAAAGAGAAAAGACGCGGAAAATCATCCATAGGTGTTTGGTATTTGCAAGATAAGGCCCCTGTACACAAATCTCATGCTGCATGCAAAAAATTCGTGATTTAGGGCTTGAATTATTAGAATACCCCCCTTATTCACCAGATTTGGCTCCATCCGACTATCATCTCTTTCCTCAACTGAAAAAACAGTTTAAAAGGTCGTAAATTTTCTTCCAACGAGGAAGTAATAAAAGCAAGAAGAAACATTTTGTTTGGTTTTACAGTAGGCTAAGAATTTTCCAATCTGCTCGGGCTCTCAATTTGTAAAGACGACCGGGTGGTAGTCTAAACTAAGTGTTAGTTATTTTCACGTGCTCTTGTTGGCAAAACTGTTGTAACCGTCTACCTCGTACATTTCCTTCTCTCATTTTTATAACTTAGTTGTGTCAGGATGTGCTTTCAATCAAAGTAATGCCGTGCGATCTGAATGTGAAATAAAGTAAGAAAAAGGCTTTTCTTTGAGTCACACATTTTTCTATTTTTTTCTTTTCAACTTGTTCATTTCTTGTATTAATTTATGCAATTTTTCAGCTTCATATAAACTTTGTGAGTTCCATGTTCCAATTTCCATCTTATTGCGTAAATTCACACGGACTTATCTGTCTTCATTATTTAACACTGTTCGCCCCGGAGATTCGATTGGAAAACTATTTTTCCCTTCGGAAAATTTAGAGTTAAACGAGGTCAATTTGATTTTCTTGCCTTCTGTATTCTTATGCCGTTGGCTAATTTCTTGGTTCATCCGTTTCTCAATCAAGAATTATAAATTACCATTCGTCAAGTACTGAAGTACCTACATATTTGAGTAGGACTTTTTAAGCAACGTTTTCGGAAAAAAAATCATCAACCATTATGAACTAGATCAAGGATATAAAATAAAATGATAGAATTATAGTATTTAAATAACTTTTGTATTGTATTTGTGTGGAAAATATCAAAATGAATCTGACGTTTTCAAGAGCTCGAAATTAGTTTCCGTAAGAGTTGCTTATATAAACACATATATGAATCTTTGTAATAATACATATCGTGTACGCTACTGAGAAATTCTCAGTGAACCGTTTCTACCCCAACACAACTGTTAAATTAATAATTACTTTCAATAGCACGCAATGGCCATAGATTAGACCGAGCCACCATGCTTGTTTAGGTATTAGTTCTAATCTCCACCCACTGTGAACGTTCGAAAGAACATTAGTTGGTAGTACGCAGGTAACCCCCTCTACAATTGGCGCCTAAAATTATTTCGTTAAACGACTGGGCCAATCGGCGAAGAGAACTTTAAACAAGCCATATCTATTGCCGCACATAACGCGATGAATAAATTTAGAAAAAAATGTATATGGGAAGTCATTTATTCATTCACTGAATTGAGACATTAACGATGTTGAAAGTGATTATAGAAATGATCTTATCATTAACAACAATACAAAAAAATTCATATTTTAGAATACAGTAGACAGAGGAATTTTGTTTTTGAAAGGGTGTACAATATATTAATATTGGTCTTCATTTTCTTCTTATTCATATTTAAGATCCATGATCTGTTATTTTGCAAGTTCTTCAGTATCAGTTCCTGGGAGCTGTCCATTCATCTCTTTGGTGGTCGTCCGGGCTCTCTTTTCCCTATTGGTTTCCCTTCAAGTACGATGCGTGCCAGTCTACTCTATTGATGTTCACAATAATCAAGAAGGTATAGTGACATCGATATCAATAACAATTTTCCAGCTTTACAGAGTGTTAGTACTTCGTCATTGGGGATTCTGTCAGTCCAGGGTATCGATTTGAGCTTTAAAGGTCCAGGTTTCCACTCCGTAAATGTGTACGTCAACTAAAACCAACAAATTTAAACCAAAAGAAGGTGTTGTCAGGAAGATAGTGTCAAAAATTTCTCGGAAAGATCGGACATACTTCATCTGAAAGATCAAGTACATTTATTTTTATTTTAACCGAAAGAGAAAGGATGAAAATTTTAACGACGGTAGACTGAAGCATATGGTTCGTTTAACGAAACGAAGACCGCTCAGTAAGCAAAATTATTGTAGGTCAGGGATGTTCAAAAATGTGGAAGAACAGGACTAAGCGACAATGCAAAGTTAGATATTTTGGGTGGTCCTAGAGAAGGACGGTAGTTGCTTGGAAAATAAGATTGAAGAAGCCACGTTTTTTGATATTTGTTTGACAGCGATACGATACTTTTCTTATAACCAATATAGAAGAAGACTGCTCCTTCGTTAACAACAGTAAAATATTTTGTAACAGAATTTAAACGAGGTCCTTCGAAGACCAGCATCAGTGGTAGACTAATTGAAGTGACGATTCCAGAAATTTTGAAATAAGACAGGCCATAGTTTAACTTTTAGGAAAGAAATAGTATTTTAGACGAATAAATGTTTTGTTTAAGTAGTTTTGATAGGAGTCGTCAGGGAAAAAGTTATTGGTCCTTATTTCTTTCGCGGGAATTTAACAGTTGCGCGATATTTGGAATATCTTCGTATCCTGATGCTTCTAATTGCCCGATTCACATACTAGGGAAAACTTTTTGTAGTTATCTAGAAATGATTGAATCATATAGTGGACAACTACCAATTTTTCTTGAGGTTTTTCGGTGTTAATATTGTCAAATCGAGTACTTACCACAAGAAACCGTTTCACTCCATACCCGTCCTATCCTCTCAATTCTTCCAAGGATTATCTCTAAGAAATAAGTTGAGAAGATAACTGGAGGCTCTGCTCTCTGTTGTGAAACACAGAAAGTTGGTAGTCCATGCTCTCTCTCAGCTTCCAACGTTGAGGTTGCCTTCTCGGAGATGCCTTTATGATCCTCCGATGTGAAAAAGAAAACAATCCGCTTACGAAGTTTTAAGCAATGATGTTTTATCTGTGTTTGGTTTAAGCAAGAAACTAACAATGTAATGTACATACAAATTATATTTCATACAACTAACCAAACGTTTTAAAAACACCCTATACCCAATTAGAATTTTTTTTGAGAGCCTTAACCTGACAAGGACCTGATGATGATGCAGATCATTAATAAGGTCCTGATCGAGTTTATCTCATATTATTACTTTACGAGGGTTGCTACCCAAATTTTGAGATATACAAATAAAAACAAATATTTCTAATTAGATATGGTTTTATTATTTTACAAAATATTCTCTATCAAGATCAATACATGTTTTTGAACCATTTGTAGAAGCATTTTGTCCATTCTGATTCTGGTACCTTCAAAACATACTTGAACGCATCAACCACTCTTCAGGTGTAGAAAAACGTTGACTTCGCAATTCGTTTTTGATTCGAGTGGATGAAAAGAAATAATTGGGTGCAATGCAAGGATTGAGTCATCAATTCGTTGTTTTGACTGTTTGTCTATGTGTGAGAGTTCGCAATGTCATGATGGAGAATAATTCGTTCTCTGAGATTAGTTTTTTTGATTTTTTGAAACACTTCAAGCAAGTAAATTCACTGTTCTACGTTACTCTAATGGAATATGTCCAGTTATTTCGAAAAAAATCGAAAAAAACAAGTGACCATTTGCTTCGAATGGCTTCGTGCACGAACAACTTTTGTTGGATTTGAAAAACTCGTACGACACGAGCTTTTTTCCAACTATTTTCAAATTATGCAGTATCCAACGGGAACAATTCAAAACTGGAAAATCTGAAACTCTAGCTTTTCTATCAGCTAAATCTTCTATTAAGTTATCAAAATCGATATTTCCAGCGATTAACGAATTTGGACTCACTACGGCAGACCCAATCCTAGTTACGATCTTTGAGAAAATTTATAACAAAAGCAGATAAGCCAAAAAAGCTTTCAGACCTGTAAGTTCATCACATAATCGATAGTCTATCGTTAATTTCCATTGGAGATAATCAAAGAGTTTTACAAAGTCAGGTTTTTCTAGAATCAGTCTCATATTGTATCTCCGTATACTCAATCAATTGTTTGAATCTCTCATTCACTGAAATTAATTTAGTGCCCAAAAACCAGCCAGCGATTCCACACCTCTCAAAACTAATTATAAGAATTGTAATTTGCACAGTATTTTTTATCATTACCAGTGACATATTTGGTGTAATAAAAAACAGTCTTGTCTTTATCTGCAGTCGTGAATTCCTATCCTTCCTGTCCAATTCTCTTTCCAAAGACTTGCTCGTTAATTGCATATAGGGCAGCGATTGAACACACTCCGTAGTATCGCCAACATAACAAATCTTTCACAAAATTTTGGTGCAAGTAATCCTCGCTCTCGCCAGTAGCACCTGCTTATACCTGGTGCCTTGAGCCCCTAATTCCGCTACTCCTCTAATGTTACTTATTTGAACGGATGTCAGCAGTACGTCCATTCATTCTTCTTCCTATTATTTCAAGGCTTGTCCTGTAGGTATTATCCAATTTCTTCGGAATCGATCGATGCCCATGATTCGACTCATCTCTTTGGCGGTCTGTCTACTGATCCATTCTCGTCGCGATTAGATCAGTTATCTGGTCGCAGGCCAGTCGGAGCTGCGTTTTCCCATAAGGTTAATCCGACAATCGATCTAATAGTTTCCATTTATGTTTTGCTTGTATCCGCTCTCGTTTTTACTCCATAGGTTAATATGGGACGTATCTACAGTTTTGTATACACCCACCTTTTGCTTGAGGTGGACTTAGAACGTCGTGCAAACTTTCGGAGAATTCGACGGCCTTTTTGACTTGAATGCTTGATTTTATACTTACTAGATATTGAAGTTAGTTATTACCATAAACTTTGTCATAGAGACAGAAATTCTCATATTGAACTATTCTGTCATTTGGTTGAATCTTAAAAGCATTTGTCTTCGTCTTCTGCTATAAGGACAGCATCATCTACGTAGCATACAATTCAGAACTCGCTGCTTCTCATCTTGCAGTTTTGACTTGTTCTTGTACGGTTTACTGACTTAAGTTCCTATTTGTATCACTTTTATTGTCACCTGTTATATCCTAAAATGTTTTTCGGGTGATTTCAATTGACGTTTTTTATTGCCTAGTGTATTATAGTTATTATTAACACGTTCACATTAACATTTATTTGTAAGAAAATTTTTACATAGCTTTAACAACAGAACTTATTATATTATCTCATTTCTTCCATTCGCTCAGTAGTCGGTTGGTCGGACAGCGTTGCCAGTTTTCATGAGTTTTGAATTAATTCTGGCGTGAACATACTCCCCGCGTTGAAAGCATAAGGATGGCTTTCAAAGGTCAACTGGAAGGGGGCAGATTTTTTGAAAGCTTCTTTTGATGATTTCTCCAGAGGGAGTTCTTATAGAAGCGACCCTAGCGATACCGTCAGGGCCTCTATGGAGCTTGCTGATTCTACCTAATAACCACTGAGTGGGCATAGTGTTCTCGCCTTTCACTAAAACGAGAGAATCTTCTACTAGATGGCCTTGGTTGGACTTCCATTTGGTGCGTCTTTGGAGCTCCGCAATGTACTCAGATTTCCATCTGTTCCAGAAGTGCTGTGCTAATTGTTGTACGAGCTGAAATCTGGAAAGTCGATTCATTTTTATGTCGGTGACATCTTGATCAGGTGCTGCAATTATTGGTCTTCCAATCAAGAAGTGAGCTGGGGTAAGAGGTCCAAAATCGTTGGGATCAGAGCTCAGTGGGCATAAAGGACGCGAATTCAAAATCGCCTCGATTTGTGCGAGAACTGTGGCAAATTCTTCAAATGATAAATGAACTTGGGTCAAAACGCGCCTTAAATGATGCTTTACGCTTTTGACAGCTGCTTCCCACAAACCTCCGAAATGAGGAGAGTAGGGTGGTATAAAACTCCACTCTATATTCTGAGAGCTACATTTCTCGATTATAGTGTTGCTGCCATGTTTTAGAAAATCCTTTAGCTCTCGCTGTGCCCCGACGAAGCTTGTTCCATTGTCGGACAATATTTTTGATGGTTTGCCTCGTCTAGAGACAAAACGATATAGCGCCTGAATAAATGATTCTGAAGAAAGGCTAGAAATCAATTCCAAATGGACTGCTTTAGTTGATAAACAAATAAATACGCCAATATAACATTTACTTAAACGACAACCTCTACCTTTCTTATCGTTAATCATAAATGGCCCCGCGTAATCAACTCCCACTATTGAAAATGCACTAGAAGGATTAGTTCTATCGCGCGGTAAGTTGGCCATAATTGGCTGTATGGTTTTAGCATTGAATTTGAAGCATTTCACACAATTCTTAACAGTCTTTCGTGCAAGATTTCTACCGGATATAACCCAGTAATTTTCTCTTATAGTGCTTAAGAGCAGCTGAGGGCCGCCATGCAATAGGCGTTCATGTTCTTGTAAAAATAGTAGCTTTGAAAAATGATGCTTTGAATTGATCAAAATTGGATGCCTTTTGTCAAAGGAGTAATTTGAATGTTTTAGTCGCCCTCCTACGCGTAGCAAACCATCGGGTTCTAGAAAGGGACTAAGACTTAATAGATTACTATGGGAGCTCAAAGGCTTGTTATTTTTCAATGTTTCAATTTCGGTAGAATACGATTGAGATTGACAAATTCGAATGAGACATTTTAGAGAATCACTTAACTCCTGTACTGTAAGAGAACCGCCTCTTCTGCGATTTCTCTGAAGACAATTATCCTTAAATCGTAAAATGTATGCCATTGTTCGTTGCATTCTTGAGAAATTTGAAAAACGTTCAAAGGGAAAACTCAGAGTAGGGGGCGCAACATTGGTCAGAAGACTGGATTTAAGTTCAGGTAAATCATGAAGCACCTCCAGCTTGTCATTGGGCCAAAAACTTGGGTCCTTAGCTAGCCAAGTAGGGCCGCGCCACCACAAATCAGAGTTTAAAATTTGACTAGGATATATTCCCCTTGAAGCAATATCTGCTGGATTATCGTGGGTGGGGATGTGCCTCCAATCGGCGTGTTTAGTGAGAGACTGAATTTCTGCCACTCTATGGGCCGTGAATGTTTTTAGCAGATTCGGGCTTGTGCGTACCCAAGCTAGAGCTATAGTTGAGTCCGACCAAAGTGTGAAAGATTTGAATTGAATTTTCAAAGCAGTTTTAGCTTTATCTGTTAGGCGGGCTAGAAGCAATGCTGCGCATAATTCCAACCGCGGGATTGGTATTGTTTTTATAGGTGCCACCTTTGCTTTGGCGCATAACAGGGATACATGAACCTTTTGATCGGAATCAATACTTCTCAAATAAACACAGGCTCCGTAAGCCTTTTCCGAAGCGTCAGCGAAACCATGCAGTTGTAATTCAACAGCATTCTTGCAAATAGCTTGTCTGTTTAACTCAAGATCGTTCAAAATAAGAAGCTCCTTCTCCAACCTTACCCAATTTTCAGATATAGCTTTTGGAATAGCGTCATCCCAAGCTAATTTATTTTCCCATAATTTTTGCATTATCATTTTTGCGATAATAGTACATGGGCTTAGTAAACCAAGGATGTCGAATATTTTTGATATAGTAGATAAAATTGTGCGTTTTGTGACCTTTGTACCTATAGGATTGGTATGAATTTTATATTGAAGCTTATCGTTATTGCAAACCCATATCAAGCCTAATGTTTTTGTTTTGCCATCATGCGCAAATTCTAGTATATCGGATTTTAAATCATTTGAACTTATATTTTTGAGCGCGTTGGTGTCGTTAGAGCACCATTTTCGGAGTGCGAAACATCCCGATTTAAGAGTGTCACTTATCGCTTTACATATGTATTGCGCATGCTCAAGTGTAGGTGTACCTGTTAACAGGTCATCTACATAAAAGTCGTGCTTAATGATTTCGGCTATTTCCGGGTTCATTTCTTGAATATCCTCAGCGAGTTTAGCTAAACAGCGTATTGCAAGATAACTGGCAGAGGCTTGCCCGTATGTAACGGTATTTAGCTGGTAGACTTCCAGGTTATCACTCGGATTTTCGCGCCATACAATTTTTTGCAAATGCCTTTGCTCGGGCGTTATTGAAATTTGCCGGTACATTTTAACTATGTCTGCCGAAACTACATAGTTATATTTCCTAAACCTTAAGACTATTGATAGTAAATCGTCTTGTAAAACGGGTCCAATGACTTGAATATTGTTGAAGGATAGACCGTTGCTAGAGGGCGCTGATGCATCGAAAACTACCCGTAGTTTTGTGGTCAAACTCTCTTCTCTCAAAACTCCGTGATGCGGCATGAAATATTCGAAGCTTGAATCATTGCCGTTACAAATTGTCATATGGCCTAGCTCTTTATACTCGTTCATAAATTGTATATATCTGCTGTGCAGCATTGGATCTCTCCTGAATTTTCGTTCTAATGCATAGAAACGTTTTTCGGCTTGAGCTTTCGACTCACCTAAACTAGAAGGTTGTTGCTTCAAAGGTATAGTGACTGTAAAACGTCCGTTCGCGTCTCTGGTAGTAGTTTTGATGAAATTGTCCTCGCAAAATTGTTCATCTGGAGAAAGTTGTCGCGTGCTAGATATTTCCTCGATTTCCCAAAATTTGGCTATTGAATTTAATAATTCCTGGTTTATACTTAAATTACAAGAAGCCTTTTCAACGTTGTTAGTACTTATTTGCCCAGATACAACCCAACCTAGCACTGTATCAATTAATAGCGGCATATTTTTTCCTAACGAAATTTTGTTATTGCTTAAAATTGTCCAAAATAGGTCCGCGCCAATGAGCATGTCTACTGGTCCGGGAATATTGAATTGTGGATCAGCTAGCTTTAGATCACCTGGAATCGCCCAAGATTGCGTGTTGATTCGACAACACGGCATCACACTTGTAATCTCTTTTAGAATATAACAATTGCCATGCGCTTTAAAATTGGTATGTATAGATTTAAATGAAACCTTACACCTTTTACTGACCTTTGAAATATTGTTTGAAATTCCGAAAATTGAAAGATCTGTTTTATGTGTCGCAATATTCAAACGCTTTTGCAAATCCTCCGTTATAAAGGAAGTTTGAGAACCACAATCTAATAACGCTCTTGCTTTGTGAAAATTATTGAAATTGTCTGAAATGAGTAAACAGGCGGTAGATAATAGCACCTGCCCCGCCGCTGGTACCACTACGCCACTGCTTAGTGCTGCGGAACTTGAGCTCGCGTTGTCCGCTATCTCGAGTTTTTCATGCAAAATTGTATTGTGCCAAGCTTTACACACTTTGCAAGGCCCTAATTTACACTGTTTGACAGAGTGACCCGAACGCAAACAGTTATGGCAAAGATTTGATTTTTTGACAAAATCTTTTTTTTGTGTTATTGTTAATCCGAGAAACTCTGCACAACGATATATTGAATGCTCTTTCTTGCAATAGGAGCATGTATATGTACTTGAGGTCAATGACCTTACTCTACTTTGTTTATTGAATTTATTTTCCTCATTACTAAATTTTGAATCTGATTTATTTAAACTGAGACTGTTCTTTGATTCTAACATATTAAGAAAATTGGAACGTTTTTGTAAAAATTGTAGGAATTTATCTAACTTTGGCAATTCTTCCTGATCTCTATTTTCCCTTTCCCATTCAAGGTTTGAGCTAGTATCTAATTTATTAGTAATCCAAAAAATTAGTAGAGGATCCCAATTAGTTATATTTTGCCCCAATTGTTCAATAGATCCCAAATGTTTGTGAATATCGTCAGCTAAATTTTGTAGTTTTTCAGCTGTCGGTTTTTGTATATTTTCTAATGAAAAAATAGCTCTAATATGTTCATATATTAATTTTTTAGTATTGTCAAATCTTTTTGAAATTGTGGCCCATGCCACTTCATAATTGTCGGCCGTATATTTGATTTTGGAAATGGACGCCGCTGCTGTTCCTCCTAGTGCACTTCGCAAGTAATAAAATTTTTGAATATTATCTAATTTTTTACTATCATGAATAAGGCTTTTATATGTGTCCCTGAATTCTAACCAATCTTCAAAGTTTCCACTGAATTTAGGAAGTGATATATCCGGAAGCTTTATACCCTCGTTTTTACAACAAGCTTTGTCTGAAATCACGCTAAGATTTGTATCATTATCGTGATTATTGTAGCTTTGTAAAATGTTTTTAGCAACAGCGATTGCATCATAATATGAATTTTCAAATCTCTCTCGTTCGATTAATTGCTCATCTAAATTTATATCATCCTGTAACTCTATTTCTAATTGATATGATTTGAATTCGTCAAGATAATTTTCGGCATCACGTAACCTATCTTTTAATTTTGTAACTTCTGTTTGGCTTAAATTAGATATAGTTGCAAATTCATTTACCGCTTTTGTGAAAATAGTTAACTGAGCTTTAATTACACCTCTTTTCTTTATTAGTTTGCCAAGTTCTGCCATTTTATATTGTCAAATTGTTCAAGCACAAACAGAGAAGCTTTGAAATCGCAAATGGAAAGAAAAATTCGGAAATAAATAATTTGGAACAAACTCACTCTGATTTCGGTCGAACTGCCTGATTCTTGCAATTGAACTAGTCGGCCAGTTGAGTTGATGTCTGGTCGCCGTGATATTGTATCGACTACTTGTTTGGTCGATCACTTTGCACTCGTTGATAGTTGCTTGCAGCACGTGGTAAATTGTTTTTGGGTTATAGTTGTTAATAATATATTGTTTATTGCGAATTTTCACTGGTTTTGTTTATAATCCGCTCGTAAGGACCATTTTTTGTATTATAGTTATTATTAACACGTTCACATTAACATTTATTTGTAAGAAAATTTTTACATAGCTTTAACAACAGAACTTATTATATTATCTCATTTCTTCCATTCGCTCAGTAGTCGGTTGGTCGGACAGCGTTGCCAGTTTTCATGAGTTTTGAATTAATTCTGGCGTGAACACCTAGCGCACTGAGTAATGACCTCACCTTGGTGTTCGTTCGTTGGGTTAGCCCCCAGGCTCATCGATTATAAGATATATAAGTGAGGTTATGTTTAATGTTTCTTTCAGAATTTTTATAGTTTTCAATTGGAGAAACCTTAAGACTTATGTAGAATATCGGTAGAAAAGTAGAAAATTTTTAAACATGTTTTAAACATTTTTTTATGTAGTTGTAGCAAAATACATATTCAAAACACCTTTATGCAATATTTATTGTTTGAAGGACCTTATCGTTATCTGGTTATAAATTTGAATACAACAATTATTTTTAGCTTGGCGTTCTCTGTCAGTATCTCATTTTATCTAGCGATAGTTGACATTGAATATTGATTAAAACATCCAATCGGTTTTTTCATTCAAATAATTAGAAAAATATTAGTTACTTCTAGAAATAAACAATCATGAATAATCTAATTCGTATTTTATTTAGAATTAGAAGGTTAAGCGGCATGGTATTTTATTTTTTTGCTACAAACAAGGTTTGGCTGCAGAATATGTTCACCTTGATACTAGTTGGCTATTCTTCTTGGCGCTTGGTTGGTTTCAAAACTGCTGTTTGTGTTGTGAAATGTAATACCTTTTAAGATTTAAAAACTAGGTTTCGTCTACTATAATCATAAATTGTAACTTTATTCAAGGAGAACAATAATTTTTATTCAACCAAGACATCATTAATTTGATGATATGAATCCTACAACACAGAATATAATATAGTTTATAAATTAGTCCACGGATAATATTGAATAGGAATAATTAATGAGAACTACGATGATGAATAGTCAATGCTAATGTAAAAACAAAAATTATATCAATCAGATGTAATTTGAATCAATCAATCAGGATGGTGTCCGAAATATTATTTTTTTTATGTTTTTTGAAAAAAACAAGCATTCCTATATTATTCTGATTGAAATAACGGCTAACCAAAATTTGGTAATTTTCGTTGAAACATGCCAAACTCTATACCAAATTAAGAAATTAAGAATAATGTTTAGTCCCCGTATAAAATTCGGTAAACAAATCGTCAGTCCACGTGGACTCATCATCGAATCGTAAACATAAATGCATTTCTATAAACTTATAAAATGAGGCATCTACGCCTATGGTAGATCAACCAAAATTGTCGGCAAAGGTTTTTATAATTTGCAATTGATATATATACCAGCAACATAAGCTATTTAGGTTTAGCTAATACCCGTCGAATGCATCCTAGTAGTGTAATGCATCGTAGATCAATTTAAATAAACAAACTCTATAACCAATTAAAAGCTATGGTCAATTTTATAAATCATACTGTACATTGATAAAGAAGAGGACACTTTTTAGTTGCCACATATCCTTTCTGACGGATTCTATATATGATAAAAGTATGTAATATACTCTGTATAAATGTTTCCTACCAAAAACTGCTGTCATTTTTACCAAATTAACTACAATAGTAGATAAATTACACAATAGTTCTAAAATATCGTCATTATGGCTCACAGTGTATAATAATGTGTGAATGAGTGATAGTCCGGTAAAATTAGACCAAAAAATAAAAGTGAAGCAACAGAAATTCCCTTCATGCTGAAAATCAATAAAATTGTTTGCAATATAATTAAAAATAAAATTTTAAAACTCCAACTGTAAAAACTTTTTTTTTCTTAAAACCAGGAAAAGCTCAACATCAATCGGAAATTGATTCATCAAAAAGTTTATCTACTTTTGGAAAGTAGGAAGGGCAAAATAACAATTTTTAAAATGTTTGATAAACAAGATTTAGTTCAAGTTTTTAAAAACAATAATTCAAGTCGACAAGAAGTTATTACCAACGACATTCGCTTTTTTTTCTATGTATGGAGCTCCTAAAAAAACTACCTGTTCAGATAAGTATCGATATGCATGTTTAGTTAAAAATACTAAAAGTAAAAAAACTCAATTGGCTTGTTTTGTTCCAGCCTCAGTTACATCTTTTTCGGGTATATTAACAAGTTCAAGTGTGGTTTGGTTTTAAGCTAGAGCCTATAGACTGGGGTTGAAGTTGGTCAACAATACGTTAGAACCCGTTCATACTTTACTCCCACCACACACAATTTTTTGCAACTGCGTAAGGGATGTAGTGCTAAATGTGGTTGCAAAAAGTCTGACTGTTATTTTCTCTGGCATGTACACCATGTCAAGGCTCTAATATTGAATCACCAATAGTGGAGGATCCGTTTGATTCCAACGAGGCGACAAGAAGAAGAACAATTTGAAAGTTGCGACTAAGACGATTAAAATTCAAATTTTTTTTTAATTTAAATCTCTTTTATTTTTTCAATCTCTGCTAATTTCCATTATTTTGCAATAATTTCAAAACACGATCGCAAGAGACCCGTGGAATACTGGGGAAACTACGTTAAAAAACGCATTAAGTACATTGCCTCATAAATGGCGTGGAACGCAGCTTTTACAATATTTTGAATCATTATATCTCAGTAACGGTGAGTCGTAGAAAAAAAAGTATTAACACATGTTTTGTAGATAATATTATGATCTACAATTCTCGTCTAAAGTGTTTTTATGATAAAACTCACCGTTTTGCTGAAAATCATGAAAAACTAATTTTTTTACCTTTGACCTTGAATAAAATTTTTTCCACACAAGGGAATGATGGCGAACTTTAAAATTTTATTTCTAATTATATTTTGAACAATTTTACTGATTTTCAGCTCGATGGGAAATTATGTAACTTCGAATGTCTAAATTGACCGGACTATGAAATTTACTCAATCACATTAGCTTTGTTTTGCTTGGTCATCACAACGGCCGGCGCGGCGTCAAGTTGATTCACTCGGTATATTATAATTTCTTGTGATTGACTTTTATGTTTCCTTAATAATATTAAATGTTAATTTAAATAGTTCGTGTATAGATTAAACGAAAACGAATGCGTTTACCAACCTTGGTCTCAAATTTAAAACGAAATGCAGTAGATATAATATTTATGAAGTTTAAAAATTTTCGTTGCATAAATTGCAATGAATGTATAGGTTAGCATGTAGAATTTGTCATTCTACATCCGGCCGCATATTGATGAGCTGCATTTTTGTATATCAAATAAAAGGTCACCTTAAACTATCTATTTCAACTAGTTAGCATTATAAATTGAGGCCGAAACTGATACATTATGTTTGCTAGTGAATATGGTAATTTAGACGATTTTCAACTGAGCGCCGCGATTAATTTGATAATGGTTTTTTCGCTTTTAACAATACAATGCGGTATTTAATGTTAATCATCTATTCTGTATCCCATGCTTCATGGGGAATTTGGAAGATATTTTCGATTCTCGATTCTCGATTCTCGATTCTCGATTCTCGATTCTCGATTCTCGATTCTCGATTCTCGATTCTCGATTCTCGATTCTCGATTCTCGATTCTCGATTCTCGATTCTCGATTCTCGATTCTCGATTCTCGATTCTCGATTCTCGATTCTCGATTCTCGATTCTCGATTCTCGATTCTCGATTCTCGATTCTCGATTCTCGATTCTCGATTCTCGATTCTCGATTCTCGATTCTCGATTCTCGATTCTCGATTCTCGATTCTCGATTCTCGATTCTCGATTCTCGATTCTCGATTCTCGATTCTCGATTCTCGATTCTCGATTCTCGATTCTCGATTCTCGATTCTCGATTCTCGATTCTCGATTCTCGATTCTCGATTCTCGATTCTCGATCTAATAAACAAAATTTTTTAAAATATCTACTCAATCGAAGGAGACTTTTTCGATTGAAATAATTGGACACATGTCATCTGGGATTTCTGGTAATGCTGGAAGACAGTGACGGAAAATGTCAACGTTTTTTTGTATATCTATTCCAAGCTTTCATCCACAACGCACGAGGCTTGACTACACGCAAATACCACATGTCCTACAACATTTTTTATTAATTATCAATAGATTATATCCCCTTCGGCTTACATTAGATTTGGTGAGATGTAGCTGACAGAATGTTCCATTTTCAATAGGCTCATGTGAAAATTTATCTTGAACTGAGACCCTTGATTAAATCTGCGTTTCCTCCGATCATTCTTTCTTTCACGTAGTCATCATCACGTAGTTATCATAATCCCTGCGATATTTTCGGGAGTGAATTTTCCGATCTTTGTTTTCATCTTGTATCTTTCCTTGGAAGTTCAAATAACTGCATACGAAGAATGTGTGCTCTGCATTGTTCGCAAGCTCCACTTTTTTTTATTTTGAACAGATAAGATCTAAAGTAACCGTGTCCAAAGTGAAGTTCACCTCACAGTGACTTCTCTCTATCCAGCCTATGACGTATGGTAAGAGGTCTGCAGTCCATCCACCTCGGTGATCCGTATCATACCTCTGTTGCTGTTGGTTCGTAGTCACGAATTTTTTTTTCTTCATAATACCGGCTTTGTGCTTGAGTGCTGCAGATCTACTGGCATAGTTACTCTTTTATGATGGTCTCTAGCCCCATAGAAGTCTCCTTTGGTAGTAGTCGGACACCCGATATTCATCATTGATTCTTGATGTTTTGTGTACATTTTTTACGTATGTTATCAAAAACTCATTTCTAATATCAATTCTAAATATTTTATTGATTGCTTCGACTCGATGAATAGTTCTCAGATTTTCATCGTTTGAATATTATGAAATTTTACCTTCTTCTTGCTCAAGAAGATCAAATCGGTCTTTTCCGCCTCTAGCGATAGTCCATGGTTATCTTATCAAAATCTGCATGGTGCTAATTAGCTTATCTTGGATTTCTTCTTTGTTTATTCCAGTGATAAGGATAGCTATGTCATTGGCGCAGACTATGAGGTAGCATCCGTCAGGCATTTCTAATCCGCGAAGATCTTCATAAGATATATTCCAAAGTTTAGACCACCACCTGTTCATAAAGCAGCTGTCTCTTGCTAAGGTAGTTCTCCACTAAATAAGTAACTCACCTAAGGTCGATGGTTACTAGTAGAATAATCTTCTTGGAGTAGTGATTCTTCTCTTCGGCAGTTGATTTTTCCTTTCAAATTCCAAATTGCTTATCGGATAGGTATCAAATAGCTTTCACAGCTGTTGGAAGCCTCGGTCTTATAAGTTTTACTTGCACCATGGCCATAGTGTGTAGAGTCGTTACAAAATGTGGTACGTTATTTGATACTTTAATGGAACTCAAGTATCTAATAGAATCAATCATCAGTGATGTAGGTCCCCATTAGGATCGAGTACCATAAATTTTAATGAATACAATGAACCTTGAATTTGATTAGGTGAATTTATGATGTTTAATGTAAGTATTAAGAAACTGTTTGACATCACATTTGATAATTATTTGTCTAGATCATAATGATGAATATTTTGATGTTTTCCTTGTATATACTATTTTTAAATAACTTCCTCTGAAATAGCCTAGGAAGTCGTTATGGCATTTGCGTTTTTAATCGTATAAAATAGTAAAAAAAATCGAATGGCTGCGTGTCTTTCAACAATTTTTCACAATTAAATTCGAAATTAATGCTATTGCTTATGACATTCACTCAACTGCTCGTTAGAATTAAAATTTCAAATCGTTTCAATTTAATGCTAAGGCTATCTGCATTTTTATAAATAACTCGTTTGGATATTTTCGCTATTTACACATAAATTGTTTAAATACCAACAGCGGATCGTCTATGGTATAAATAATGGCATCTATTCTCAATTTATTTGTTGTTCAAATTCATAAAAAAAAACGCGCAATAAACATCCTAACAAATAATGTCCAAAAAACGGGATGACAAAACAATAATTATTTCTTTGATAAATATATTATTTATCGAGCGATTATGATCGTAATGACACACGCAGATGGAGTTTGCTGTAATTTATCAATCAG